>NW_009970724.1:10667392-10725668 GCF_000747805.2 Chaetura pelagica
CTCTTTCCAAAAAGCCCAGGCTATGTTTTCAACTGATAACAATCTGGAAAACTCTATTCACTCCAAACTCACTTTTTCAAGTAAATTTTTGAAAAAGTGAAAACATCTTATTATTACCTTTCATGAGATGTTTCTCCTTAGAAGCAATTGTTTGCTACTACAATAATTTATAACTCACTATACCTGCATTATCTTTGGTTAATGATTTGTTTCAAAAGAAAACCCAGTGTGTTGAGCAAGAGTAGAACAGAGGACTGTTTGTTTGCAGAGTGTGGTCAGGGAGAGCCACTAAAGTTCTGGAGTGACAGGATTTCTCTACGCTAATATGAAGACTTCGCTCCACACATGGACAACAGAACTTGCATTTCCCATTGTGAAAGTGATTCTGTAGTCCTACTTCTAGATTCTGGTTCAGGGTACAACATTCTTCTAAATTCCCACACACTTTTCTGAAAGAATTCATAATGCAGTTGTTTCAACCTGTGCTTTAGATTCTCATTATTACTCCTACATTAGGTACACAGTGCAAAATGGCAATGAACAAAGAAAGAACTAAAGCCAAAAAAAACCAAAACCATAACCTGTTTCACTTCACCATGTGATACAACAAATATTTTCTGCATTCAGAGAAACTGTTCTACCAAAAGAAAAACATGCAGTTGCCAGTTACCAAAACACAGGCTAAAAAATCATTCTTCCAAAATATTTTTTTTCTTTTTTTGCCTACAGATGGCAGAATAGGTAGTTTCCTCAATACATTTCTGGCAAGGAAATTCCAAAAACCCTTGTTCCAGGAATTTTGCAGACTGAAAACACAGCTGTTCAGATTCACTGATCTAACCTATGACACCATGGATATTCCTATTGGTGAAGGAGGCTTAAGGGGCAGACAAAATGACAGCTGGTCCATTTCTTCTCTTGCACCTAAATCCCATTTAGAATTAGGATTAAGATAACTGGAAAACAATCTATTGACTCAACAAATCCTGCCTAGCTAGGGGATATATATGATTTAAAAAATGTAAAATGTTGAAAGTGGGCTTTAAATACTTCCTTAATAATGGTAACTTTAAAATTAAGCAACATTTTTAGAAACCATATTCAGGTTACTTCAAGATCTGGGAGTTTAGACTAGGGAAAGGTATGTGTAATACTTTTCTGGTCTGTAAACACATACCATATACAAGTAAGATTTTTAAAACCCTATTTAAATAATTTTGCATTAAGTTTGGAAAATAATTTGGATCATAAAAATTCAAAGCAATGCAATCACATTGATTCTAAACTTCAACTTGAAGTACTGATCTTATTTCTCCATTCATTGAGAATGGAATCCCATTTATATCAGAGTATAGAGTCTGACCCAAGACAGACTTCCTAATTTTTTATGTAATCATCTTGTGCTTAAAATTTTATTAAACATTTTGAAGTCCACATATGCACTTAATTTTTAGATGAACTTTGCAGAAGACAGATCAAATTGGGAAATTTATTTCAACATATAGGCAGGCCACAGTAATTTATGAAAGATTAGACAGAAAGACTCTCTCTTGGCTTCTACAGCAAGAATGTTTAACTCAGTGGGGTGGTAGAACTTATTCTCAATTTTATAAACTGAACACATTTAAATTCTCATTTAATGTGTCTCTTGATATACCTCCATACACTTGCCTTTGAACTTCACATTTGCTTTTATGTGGTAATTTTTTAAATTTTGGGTGCTGACCAAATAAGGCACATATTAATATTAAAAATATCTCTACTGGAGAATATAAGGAGGGATCTCTGCAAGTTTGAACAAAACGTCAAGGTGGATCACAGGATAAACAAAACTTCAGTGCATCCTTAACACCAGTGTGGAGGGGAAGAGTCTGCTTGTGGATAGAGTGCCATCATACTAAAAAGCTGAAAATTGAAATTAAATATTGATTCATATTCAGTTATTAAAAAAACACCATCAATTGTTCAACTCTGTAACATCTTAGAATTTGCTAACAGTGGAGGCTGATTTGTCACCATACTGACATGTGAAGTAAAACTAAATCACTCATCAAAACTCTAATTCTGCTGAGTTTAGTCTTCTCTATGAATTGATGGGGGGGAGAAACCAAAAACAAAACAAACACACGAAATATGCTGACTGACCCTCCTGCTGGTCTTCTTCCAAAGTCCTCAATGATACTGAGGGTAACAAAGCAATTCCAGATTCACATTGTATCTTTATGCTGTTTAAATTCAGCTTTATCTTGCTTAGAATTTTTTCCACAGCTGGATTTTCTAGAGGCAGTTCCACTTATTTTGCTAGTTCCCTAGATTGATTTTGGAAGGCTGACTCCCACTCATGCAATTGAAAAGGTCAAAACATACGCCATCCTCTAGGGAGCATAATGCTGTTTTCAGCAGAAGTCCACAGCAAAAAAAAAAACCTTCATGTCAGCTGAATGGAAATCCAGCCTGAGAGCCACTGACATTTTCGACTCATCTTGGTAACACTGAAATGATGATCCTGAAATCCTTACTTAGACAAAGCTTCCCCTGAGTCCTAGATAGCTGACCAGTAATTGCACAGATTAACAGTTGCATTCAATGACAGACCTGATTGCTTCAAATTTATTTTACCTCAGGTTAGCAGTTCTAAAACATTCTTCCAGCTATGAATACAGCTTCTCTAGAAACTTAATTTAGGAAGCTAAGTTAAAACTACCATTTCAAATAAACCCTGTGCCATGTACAATGCCAACACCACAACAAGGTAAAACACACAGGTGAAATAAGTGTCATAAAAAAATAGAAATACTTCATAACCTTGAAATATCTTGTTTATCACCAGAAGCATACACAAAGGGAAGAAAGAAATAGGAACATTATACAAGCCTACTTCTCCCACGGTCCTAGAAGTTTCACTCTGCTTTGGGCATTTAACAGTTAAAGAAGCAATGGCATGCTAACTGAGCACATTAAAACAAAGAGTTGGCAGCTTCTGAAGGAAAAGGGCTTGTGCTCCACTGTTCCAACTTGTCAGTCAACTCATGCCAGCACTCTCCACGTCTGCCTCTTCAACACACCCTCATTACATGTGTTTGTCTGGACTGATCTGCTCATCTGCTCAGGGACTCTCCTGACAAGTCAAAAATTCTGCCTTCTCTCTGCTCTGGAATTGGATCAAATCACCTCAGCTCTTTTTGTAGCCCCACCAGGAGGCTTTTTGCTTATGCTTTCATTCTGTTTTCTTTCACTACTTGTCTGTTTTTGATTTCTAGAATGGAGGAAGCTGAATTGCTGAAAGAAAGATTCCAGGCCATAACAGTAAGTGCTTACAGTTATCATTTGCTATTTAAAAAACAAAACAGAAAAAGCCAAAAAACAACAAACTAGGATTGTGTTAATGAGCTGCTGTGTGTTTGCTGAGGAATTATTTATCCCAGGACAGAATAAGAGACTTATATACGTTTGAAATTTTTCCTTTTTAATTCTGGTTTATAAGCTATTGCTTTAAGACAGCAAAGTTGCCTGTAGTGACTTCATTATGGGTTGTATTGCACTTTCAAATTAAATTCAAAGCAGTGAAAGTATGAGTGCAAATCAATACTGGCCATTTTAAAATACATACTGCTATCGTCACAACTAAACGTTTGCCTGAAGGACAGCAGGTCAAAAGGCAGCTAGAGATTTCCAGAACAAATCAATTTTCCCATTTCACAATAAAACTAGAAGATAAAATATTTTGGGTTTTGCACTGTGGAATTAAATACAGTTTCTGAATTACTGATGATCTGTTGTAAATATTGTTGTCTGAAAAGTAAAAAGGGACAAGCTTGGATTAAGCAGATTCCTACCTGTCAGTTTTCAGAGGAAAAAAAAAAGCATGCAGGGAAGTTTATGTTGAAGACATTAGAAAACATTTTCTTCTCTAAAGGGGAGTCTGATTGAAAAGATTTACTGTGTATTAAAGGAAATACTGAGTTTTTTTAAAAGAAATACAATGTGATATGACAAAATGGCTAAATCCAAGTCCAGTGATTTGCTCTCCACTGAAACCTATTCAGTTACAAAATAATTAAGCTGAAACAAAATTTGGCCCCTTTGGGATGAAAGGAAAACTGCAGGATTACTCACTGTCATAGTCAATATTTGAAAAAAATAAAAGGAAAAAAGGTATATTTCACACTATTACCATGATAAATTAGTTGTGAAACAAACACTACTAGGCAAATAGAAAGCAGAGTTCAAAACACCTTATTGAAACCAAAATATATGTGAGAAAGTATAACTGGAAACCTACAGGAGTCTAACAGGTTGGGCCCTTATTTTGTTGGGTTTTAATTATTGACACTTAATAAAAGTCAACCGGATCACTTATCATTTTTACTTGAGATATAACTCAAGCCCACAATAATGTGAAAGGTTTTAAAGTGTATTTGTTTGTTCAACTGTAATGGTGATTCAACCAGACTCATAACCTGAACTTTGTCTCTAGTGTATGTGCTCAAGAGATAGATGTTTCTGCGGAAAAGTTTAGGCCTTGCAATATTTTATACTTCCCCGTATCTAGCAGGAGAAATGGGGCAGCTTGCTTGCCTGATGAGGATGCCTATGAACATACTAGGGTTAGCATCTCCTAGCTGTATCTCTGCCTTCAGATGAATACTGGAGAAGTATTTTTTTTTTAAGAAACTGTGACAGCTTCCAGCATCTTGTATTACAGGAAATAATATTTGGGTTCTGGGCACAACTTCTTTTTTTACACTTGCTGCATAAAGAAACTATTTGCTTTCTACTTTCATCCGCTGAGAGCGTTTAATTGGAACAAAGTATTTGCTATAATGCACTGCAGAAATGAAGGAGAAATTATCTTCATGTTTAAGAATCTGCAGTATGAGTTCTCTAAGAAAACAACTCATTACAATTATGAGTTACTTGGAGGATCTGGGAACATTTGTGTTGTAAAGAATCTAACAGGATAGCAAGGGACACTCAGAGCAGTAAATAACTACACTTGCACTAAAACCTGGTTGGCTTCTGTTGTTAAATATTTGGCTCCTTTACAGCATCCGGCTCTCACAGAGCCACTGAGAGTTTTCAGATTCTTTTCCATATCTTCTGTATGTATCAAAGCAAAAAGGAAAAACCCCTATTGTTGTTATTAATATTTAAATGCTCCCACAGCTCTGAAAAGGAACTGTTCTTCGCTGTTATGTAGCTTCCACCTGCTGCTGGTGTATCTAGAATATAACATGTAAAAAAACAAATGCATCCATATTGTTAAAGAGAATGTCGTACCTTAAAACACAAAAGCTAATATTTGCTGTAGTAAGCATTTAGACAAAACAGTCAAAGAGGAACCTTAGGCTTCATCCTCTCATTATATCCTCCATTCTATAGGAAAACAAAAATTATAGAAGATTTTAATTGTGATTATAGATTTGAACTCTGACATTTCTGCAGTCTCATGCCATCAGTGTAAGGGTCCACCTCCAGATAAGATCCCCCAATAGCAACCAAGAATTACCTCTGGAAAATTATTTTAAAATAAATTAGCTAAAACATTAGCTGCTTCATTGGTTTTGGCAGTACATAGCACCTGCCATGGGACCAAGAGACCAACATTGGCACCACAGTAGAGCACTGACATAAACTAATGGACTTGGCATACAAGACACCCAGTAAGACACTGCCCTGCAGAGGTGTTTCCAGACAGATCCAGTTCAGAAGATAATTCTGTGCTCAAAAGTCAGGAACAATTCCTACATGTTTCAGTAGGGGTGAAAATTAGGACCAAAGCTCACCTTGCATTGAAGCACAACAGAAAGGAAGGGATGAGGGTGCTCTTTCATTAAAAAAAAAAAACCAAGAATTACCTCTGGAAAATTATTTTAAAATAAATTAGCTAAAACATTAGCTGCTTCATTGGTTTTGGCAGTACATAGCACCTGCCATGGGACCAAGAGACCAACATTGGCACCACAGTAGAGCACTGACATAAACTAATGGACTTGGCATACAAGACACCCAGTAAGACACTGCCCTGCAGAGGTGTTTCCAGACAGATCCAGTTCAGAAGATAATTCTGTGCTCAAAAGTCAGGAACAATTCCTACATGTTTCAGTAGGGGTGAAAATTAGGACCAAAGCTCACCTTGCATTGAAGCACAACAGAAAGGAAGGGATGAGGGTGCTCTTTCATTAAAAAAAAAAAGCAACATAGTAAGAAAGGAATAGAGAACTTCTGCCAGCAACTTAATTATCTACAGGGGCACAGTAGAAAGTTTAGTACAAGTACAGATCCCTCAGCTATCTAGGAATAAACATTTATGCCATTCTATGTATAGTCAAATCTTTGTAGAGTAAGACACCGTTTGCAGACAAAGCATAGCAGAATATACTGTGGGAAGTGTCACAACAGGTTTCAAAAATTATCTTGACAACACAAGGTTCAAAAAGGTTCCTCATATCTTCCCTGAATTTAGCTTCTGGCATATAGACCTCTAGCTTTACCTGACTAGCTATATACAAGACAATCCATTTCAACCTATTTAATCTGGATACTTATATAATGGATGTCTGTTACCAACTAGTGAAGTTAAAACATGCTAGAACATCAAAGAACACAAGTAGGAAAAAACTTGAAGGGAAAAATATCAGATGCAAAAGAAACAGATCTCTAATGAAAGGAACAGGCAAAGGCTTCATTACTGAATAGGTTTCTTATTTTGCAGTTCTATTAAAATGCAGTTATTTGTGTCTTTACACTCTGATTTCTTTCTGCATAGTGTTTTGGTGTATCACTTGTCATTTCAGACTGCCCAAACTCTTAGTACACATCTCCATTAGTACAAAAATAATATTGAAATTGCCTTAGAATATTTTTTGATACTATAAGCCAAGTAGAAGATCATTTTCTGGCTAAGAATCTTATCCAGAATTTTAAGTTTCCTTCAGAATTATAACACTCTTGAGGCACAATCCCTACCTGCTCTGTTTGGTGTAGTGAAGAGGCAGAATAGCACCATCAGGAAAACACTGGAAAGTACAGATGGTGTGTAGAGATGTCTCCTGCAATTTACAGACTGCAACAACAAAAAGACAACCGATGCCTGTTCACCTCCTGAACACCAGTGGGCCATCAGTTGTGCTTGGCCAGCCTGTAATCCTCCATCTCCACAAGGCTAGGTGGTTTCTTCTACTGCCTATCCTTGAACAAAGTGTCCCTATAGCCCGTGGCCTCTGCTAATTTCTAATTTCCAGTAACATTGAAGTGATTCAGCTAAGCACACTATGGCTCGTCCTGTTTCTAAATGCCAGACCTTAGGGAAACCACGGAGAAAAGCTCCCAGCTTCAAGCCCAGCACTTCCTTACTGACTTTCTACACTCCTTGCACACAGCTGGCTCCTCAGGTGGGCTGAAAGGGCAAGTCTCCTCCTATGTTTGTGAAGAACTTCATCTTTCCTAAACTATTCTTGTCTAAAAACAATGGTAATTTCCTCTAATTAAGAGTAAAGGGGAATTAGCCTCCAGTCAAACACTTCTGAAGAGGACAACAGATTTTTACTTCCTTAAAACATACCAAGAAAAATGAAAGTTGCCATGTCCAATAATAGGATTTTATAGCATTCAGGCTGACCAAGAGAGTAGTCTATTAATATAACTTGTGAGAGTAAAAGTTAGTTTCCTTTGGCATGGTTTCTTTCCCACTGGCTGCTAAGGACACAAAGTACTAAACCAGTGTTTGGCCCCTTGCAGAGAAGCCACAAGGATACTCCACGTGACAGCAGGTATCCAAAGACACAAGCAACTCAAACATTGCCAGTGTTCAAAGACTGCTCACCCTTTTAATTTTTTTTTAAAATCTGTAGTAAAGAGGATTAAGGTGGCACTGCAAGAGATCAGTACTACTTGAGGTTTTTCCTTCTGAAGTTCAGGAGCCATGAAGGCAGCCTTCACACAGACAAAAATCATTTAAAAACTTAGCAGAATAATAAAACCAAATATGAAGCATACTACAATAAATAAATTTGTCTTCATTCCTGTTCATTTCAGTTATGAGTAAAAAGATACATAAACTCAGTGCCGGATTCACTAACAGCCCACTTCATTTAGTGATGTATCACAGCTGCACAGTGTCAACCACGCAGACTCTTTCCTCTCCTAAATTATGTGTGGGCTGCCTTAGGAATATTGGTCAGGACCCATTTTGAACTTTATTTTGCATGTACAATTGTGCTCAAGTGTCATTTCTTCCCATTTTCTTCCCCTACCAATCCCAACAGTAAATTATTTTTTATTTGGATTGTCCCTGCTTTGTGGTTAACACATTTAAACGTACTTCAGAGAAAGAATAATGGAAACCATACCTGCATAGGACACATGAGCCATTGCTGCTAAGAATTATGCACTGCCTGAGCACCATGTAAGCCTTAAAGTAAGGCGTCATTTGCATGGATAGATTTCATCTAACTGAACAACACTTAACTTTTTTAGCAACAAGTAATTTCTCTAATCAAAGTCTTATTGTTCTCTTAATTTTTAGGATAAAAGAAAACTGCAAGAAGAAATTACACAGAAACGTCTAAAAGTAGAAGAGGAAAAAATGAAGCATCAACATTTAAAGGTAAGTGTTGGATTTATGTAACTAAATATAGCCTTAAGTCATTTAGCATGAATAAAAGTTTGGGATTTTGGAATGCAAATCTTCATGCATTTAAGTGGTGCTTTTACTGTCAAATTTTCACAGATTTTGGAGTCTTGCCAGGACTCCTTTTTACTTTAATAACTACCACCCTTTGAAAAAAATTACACTGAGGAGCTAATGTTATGTGATCATTTTCATGGCATAAAATGAGATCATAACTAGGAATAACTCAGAGCTGAAAATGAATCCTTACATTTCCGACTGGGTGTGCTGGCTCCTGAATTCCACTACAGCAACCTCACTTGGTACAGGATGCAGCACAATCATGAGATCTAATGGCACTTTTTTCTGGGGAAAAAAAACCAAACACACCCAGTCTATTTTCATTTGACTATAACCTTTTGTCAGCTCATTTAATAACTTGGGTAAAAAAATAATGTTTCTTTATATACTTTAAAAAGCAGCGTAACTGCTGCAAATACTGTCCTGAAATACAGCCTGGTAAACTCAGGATTACAAGTCCAAATTACTGAGAAACCAAAAGATCCACCTCTGTAGACACTTGCAAGTGTGTTTGTTGATTTCTCCCCAGCATTGCCCTTCTTTCAATGTCTATTGCAATTTGACTGTACATGTCATTTAGGGAGATGAAACAAAATGTATGCTTCTAGACATATGCATGACTTGGTATTTTACATATTCTTTGAATTACACGAGTGGATAAACAGTTTCAAGAAAGTTGTTGAAAGCAATACCAGAAGTATGGCATGTCTCTGAGCAAATATGGGAGAAATATTTAAAACAGACTCCTCTTCAAAATAGACACCTGATCCTCGGTTTCATCCAACTTCTTTTGTTTCAAGCAAAAAAAAAAAAAAAAAAAAAAAAAAAAAAATTAAAATATCCTAGTCCACTGGGCCAGGCAAACAAATGCAAAAGTCACCCATGCTTAGGTTTTATTGGAAGGTAATGACCACAAGAAAAGGCCTGAGCAGATGAGTAATGTCTAGCCTAAAAGAAAGGGGACTAACTTTTCTAAGCCCTGTGACTAATGAGCAGCAAACACGTGACTGTCTTTCTCCAGCTCAGTACACGGTTACACGGAGTGCTGCAATTTGTGTTTCAAGTTTCCATAGCCATAAATTCAGAACGACTCTTTTGCCCTTCTTTTAAGAAGGATAAACTGATCTGTTCTAGACCACCAGCTAATCCTCACTACTGCTGTGTGCAGAGTCCTAAGGCAGTTTCCTTACAGATTTAGTGCATGCCTTCAGCTAATGTTAATAGGTACAGAGTTAAAAAGTTAAGAAAAATCCACTTCATACTTATTCTGAAGATGTTTTATGGGATTTTACAGGAGCTAAAATTCTCCTGGAAAAATCCTACTGGAGTGCTCTTTCTTTGGGAAAGGACAGAAAATTTTTATTTATTTGCCTGTTCTATGAGAAACTGTACAGATATACAGAAAATAATTTAATTTAAAATCAGTCATATCACATATGAGGGAAATCAAAGATCTGTAGAGGAAATAATTCACTTGGAAAAGAAGAATCAAGCATACATTTAAAAATATATATAGGTACAATGTATAAATACATGTAATTAACTATTTGGAGCACAGAAAATGGAGACTACTTCTTCCAACCAAGTAATAAGACAGCCACCTAGTACCAGGTGCAACATTGCTATGTGAACATTCTCTGCTTGATGCCCTGGAAGCCTTGTCCTTTAACAAACGTTTATGCTTCAGACTAAATAAGGTATTTCAATGGAGTCAAGCAACAAAAATCAAATGCAGAGATCATTTTAAAACAGATTTAAACTTCTAAAATAGGTAGATACTTCAATAAAATTCATTGAGTATTTGCCTAGAGTCAGGTTTGTTTCACTCATTTATACTCCTACCAGTTTACATGGTGAAATCTAGAGTCCTGTGACCTATTGAGCATAACTCTCACCTGTCCCTTAGGAAACCATTGCAGGTTAGTAAGTCTCACTGTCATATAGATGCTGCTGTTAGCTGGATATCAGTATCCTGTTCCTTATTTTGTCCTTCATTCCTATTTATAACTCTTAGCTACAGGTTTATTAAAAGGCTGCTTGTTGGGGGGGGGGGCAGGGGGAAGGTTGTTTGGTTTGGTTTTGCTTTCTTGGGGTTTTTTGTTTTGGGGGTTTTTTGTTTGTTTGTTTCAGGGTTTTTATTGTTATTATTTTCATTTTGTAAATAGGACTCTGCTCTGGCTTCCCAATGACTTTATTTGCTGTCCTCAACCAGCTTCTTACTAGAAAGAGACAGATGAGGTATCATAATAGGTCTTAGTTACCCAGTAGAACTATACTGGAGAACAAATATTTATTTCCTAACAAGTGCACCTCTACCACTTGAAGTCAAGGACATGCAAGCAAATACAGACACTTGTATGGAAAAGGCTTCATGGAACTGTAAGCAATAATAGGGGCTACTAGTGAGAACACAGGGGAAATTTTGTTCTCAAGTAATTCTAGATGCTCAACTCATTCCTCCTCCCACCTGGAATCCTTCTCACTAAGGCAAAAAGGGGGAAGGACCAGAGTTGTTTGAAAAGTCTAGTTAACCCTGGTTTGCACATACTTTCCAAGAGCTTTTCTACTTTGGCTTATTAAGTTTTTGGCTTCTAACATGTCTGAGCTCCACTAGTGTTTGTACTTGGTGGTCACACACCTTCTTGTTGCAGGAGTTGTGTTGAACTCCATCTCCTGTGAAAATTACCTCTGCCTTTCCCAGCATGCCATAAAGTGAACTGCCACACTGCCGGGAGAGCAAGACCCACAAACTCAGAACACCAGTGCCTTCTAGCAAAGGCTGGATCTGCCAGTGTTAGCCCAGCCTTGTTAAAGGTTACAGTGGAGTCACACCTGGAGCACACTTAGGACATTATTCACAGAATCTGCAGAATATTGTTACATCAGGAGTACTGTGACAATTAACTACAAAAGAAAGTGATTGCTTACCAGCAATTTGGTCATTCCTAGGGTCTTATCAAATCACAATGTGTAAGTATCCCTTTCCCTTAACATACCAAACATAATGCAAAATGCAAGTGCTTTCATGTCAGTGCTGTAACATGTGCAGAGCCTAGCACTGAGCTAGAGATGCTTTACAGAAGAAAGAAACACTAGACAGCAAAAAGAACCAGCCAGCCCCAGAGCAGCATCTTCTGCACTGGCTTGTGCTGATGCTTCAGTGGAGCAGCCTTGAAACTCTGGTGTTCAAATTCTGGTTCCAAACCACGCAATGTATTTGGTTTTTTTTGAAGTGGCTAATTAAATTTAAAAGGTTATATGGAATTTATTTGGAAGCAGCAGCAAACTATTCTAGGAAAAGGCAAAAACACTATTGTATTATGCCTGTATTTAGGGAGTTTGTTTTCTTTGGCCTAACCCTATCCTATAATAGTATATTACGCTTTTGTTGATTGCAATGGGTGTTATTGGTTTCTGAAGCCTACAGTGCCAGCCCTGCTGTAATTCTCACAAAGAATTACAGATTTACTTTTGAAGACAGCAAAGCTACACTAATTGAGTTCCAGCTAGGATTAAAATCTCACTTTTTTACAATTAAAACCTAAGCAGCTTCAAAGGGAATTAGTAACTGCTCCCTTCAACTTGAAAAATAAAAAAGTATTTTGTGGTCAATAAGAGCTGCAGCAATACCAGACTACATACACCTACCAGATCAGGTAGAAGTATTCTACTAAAATCTGCATTTAATTCATTTGGGCATAAGACAACTGCCAGGAAGTGCTGCCAAGTGATCCTACAGGTAGATTCAAGGCTCAAGACATCAGTCTTGAACAGCTCTTGTTTCCTATAATCCAATGTTCAGAGAGAGAATATTGTCCCACAGGGCTAACAGTATGCATTGGTCTTACATTCCAGGAAAAAAAAAAGTACCATAGAATGTCATAGAATTCCCAGCAAGCCTGTTTCAGTCATGGTTTCTATCACATCATTTATGTCACACATCAAACAAGTTGAAAATTGCATTTAACTGCAATCAGGTCCTACAGCTGATGGAGCTCAGCTGATGGATCCTCCTCCATCAGCTGAGCCTGAGTAATAACCTCATTTAAAGTACAAACAGAAAAGTGTAGGAAGCAACAGACTGAACACACAACAAGCAGGCAGGGATTCCAACAGCTGTTGCAAGTAGCACTGAGTTAATACAGCCTTCTTACTAGTGCTGGGCACAGCTCTACCTCAAAGCAGCAGCAAAATCCAACTTAATCTTCACCACATCCTACAACAAATGAAGACAAATAGGGGGAAAAAAACCAACTAACAGAAATTAGACAGCTCAAGGAATCTAAATTACAAATGGAAAAGTCCTGATTAATTAGAAACCTTGCCTGGGTTGGTGTTCTTCCCCCCCAACTGAAAGAGTTTTTCTAAGGAGTCCTGACTCTCACTTCTTCTCCAAGGCAGCAACTGGATTTCTATTATTGAGTTTGACCACAGGGAGCCTCTAGCCTACAAGTATTAATTTTTTTTTTACACCAGAAATATTTTAGAGAACTCTAATGACTTTCAGATGCCACCTTGTATATTACAAAGCAGCTGTAGGAAGCAATCAGTACATATAGGCATATTTTCCAAAATTTGAAAACACAGCTGATAGAGATCCACTAAGCTGAACACATAATACACCCATTTATATACCACTACTGTACAGAAAGAACTCCACAAGTAGTTAGGTCCTGACTTGTTAAGTATGTTAACCATGGATTGCCCCTACAACAGAAGTTCTAAATACATAGGCCTGCTGAAACACAACCAGAGACCACCAACCCCATGCTCCACCTTTCCAGTCTCACTCTTACCCCACGTATCCTCATCAGATTAAATGCAAGCTCACTGCAAAAGTTACCCAAGTCCCTTGTAAACCCCAGAGATAGCATTCCATCACTTACTTCCTGGGAATCTCTTCCCCCTGTGCAACTGTATTTACCTAAATTTTTCACCTTTTATACCTCCTCCTAGAATTTATGCAATTCTATGAACACAGAAATCAGGACTATAGAAATAAAAGCCTAGTGCCTCTGACTGGGGCCTTGTGCATGAGTCTAATACACATGCTTTGATACAACTGCTTTGCTTTACTGAGGACAAATCTCACTGGAATTGACTTATTAATATTAATCTGTTGCATGTAGCAACTGACATGCTCTTCATATTTGTTAGGTGGACTAGTAAAACGGGACATTGTTCTTTATGAGTTTGGTTTTAAATCAATCTCAAAATATGTGGTTTAGTATTTCTTGTTTTATTTAATATTTCTGTTTCAGTGACACTTGTCACTGTCAGGCTGCCTTGCGCACAAGAATGTGGATCATACATCTGGCAATAATATAAGTAGTGTAAATGATTGGGTAGTTTAACTTTCAAAGGATACTTGTCTGTGTTTTTCCCCATCAGAAAAAAGCTCTGCGAGAAAAATGGCTCTTAGATGGTCTCAGTTCTCTCACTCCAAAGGAGCAAGAAGAAATGCAAAAGCAGAATTGGGAAGACCAACAACGGACTCATGAGCTTGAACAAAATATTTTCAGGTAGGGTACCCCTACCCTTCTGTCTGGGTTAAAATGGTCCCTTCTTAAAAGTTCTACCTTAATTCCTAAAAGATAAAAATGTCAGCAACGGCTAAACAACTGCAGTTTGATACTAGCTGCAGTTAGCCTTTCCCAAAATATCACAGGCCTCTGTACACAAATCAGCTTCTTCCCAGGGTCCAGGCAAACTGGCTGCTACTACCCATTAGCACCCACAGAAAGAATTGTTGCTGTTTCTTTAGATTCTGGAAAGTTGTATCAACCTTTTTTGAGGCTTCTTCCTCTATTTCAGTTCAATAGCATCTTCCTCCCTACTCTCCTCTTCCTCCACTTCTGCACACTTTTGGCAAAGTTGTCACCAAGATTACTTCCTCCAGTTATCTCCTATCCAGGTCCCTCCATACTTCATCTCTCTGACACAAACAGTAATTATCTTGGCTTACAGGCAGCAGCCGAGTGCTAGCTTGTCCTATAATTATGCTGACTTTTTGCTTGAAAGCACTATTCTCAACAGAATACCTTGATCCACACACCTCTGTGGAATTCTTTGTTGCACGGCTACGAGACAGACATTGTGCTCTGAAAACATCCCAGTAGGTTGTGGTTACGAAGACAGGCAAGAGAGGTCCCTATGACAGTGTGACTACCAGGAAAGAGCTGTGCGGGGAAGGACTGCCTCAGGAGCAGCAGGGACCTTGCACTGAGCAAGTAGCTCTCCACCAACCCACTGGAAATGTAGCTAGCCTCTCTCCAAGCACTGAGAGGATAGACTGGATTTTCAAAGTCCTGCTGACTTCAAATAAGACCTGGAGGTTTAGCTGAGATCTTCTTGATACACTAGGATCCTAGTTTATTTATTTTTAAGTGTCAGAACCAAGTAAAAAACTGGATTTGATGTGTGGCAATACTGAGGGAAGGATGTTTTTATTCTCCTGACAAACTACATCTGTATTGTTTTCAATTAATTAAATAACACCCAAGTAAAGAACAAGTAATGCTATAATAGTGGAGGTCTGTGAATGCTTATGCCACTAAAAGGGAAAGGTACTGAAATCCTGATATACTGATTGCCTAAAAAAAAAGATTGAAATATTTCAGTAGGAAGTGTACTGTATCTCCAGCATCTAAATCTAGTCTGTCATGATAATGCAACTTTAGGATTCTCTGCATCTGAGTTGTTGTCATTGCATTATCCTACAGCAACATTAGCAACCAGGTCCCTCCTGGGAAAACTTTGATTTCAGTGTTAGGACTTAAAAATCTTCCTACAACTCCAGTTTAGAGATCTCAACAAATAGGGCTGATTATTCACATAGGAAAGATCATTTTCACATCTCGCAAAATCCTGGGTTTGTTACTACAGCTGTAGAGTCTTTTGATACTGTTTTTTGTAATTATTCTCCTGAATTTGTCATCAGCTCTGCGACCTTAAGTTTTATTTCATCAGATACCAAAACTGAACACTCAGTGAAATTTATTTCTCTGAACATAACCATATAAATGTTGGGGTTTAGCATGACTAGAATTTATTGCTATTACAAGTAGTAAAACAATAATCCAACTGGAGCTTCAAACATGAAAAATTCCTTTTATTCATGTAGGTAAATCATCATCACAAAGGAATATTCCCTCTACTTTAATTCCAGATTGGGTCCAAAAGTTAACAAGGGGTTATAAATTTTAACATTCATTTGAATTAGAAGCTTCTGGGTCTTTTAAAAGATGCCCATAGCCATTTTAAGGAAGATTTTAAAGTGCATTAGTGCTTTAAGGAAAGAGAAATGAAAGTGCCAAACCCATCATTTTTTGCTGATTAGTTTCTTAAATTACAAAGTGGATCTTGGAGCAACATCTCAGCTCATCTCTACTTCTTGATAACTACAAGGACTAGATGCAGATACTCTCTGAACAGGAACCCTACTCGCTTGGTGCTGCATCGCACGATCCCAGCACACACTTTATTCCCAACAAGGGGGAGGTTCCTCAGCTCATACACTTGACATATGCCTGAGCTGTAACAGCCTAACTATAGATATGTGCCTGCTACCTTCACACTGGAATTTTTGCCAGAGACTTGGTTAACATTCAGCATGTACAAATAAACTCAACATTTTAGAATTCCTTTCCCATGCAGGCAGGATGCCAGGTTTGTTTTGCTGTGTTGTTCAGTTGGGTTTCATTTTTTTAAATTATTTTTTTAGTAGTTTCTATCTATATGTCTACATCTAGGATAAATATATTAAGTATGTTTATATTTTTCCTACACAGTTTCAGATTCAGGTAATTAAAAGTAATATTTGTATGTCCAGATAGCTTATAGGTTGACCAGAAATTAAAATACTGATGAAAAGTAGTTTTTTTTCAACTGTAAATGCTACAGTGGAAAAAAAATATGCAATACAATTTTTATTGTAGTTCCTGGCCTTTCTTACTAAAAATATTGTATTTTTTCCAAGAATATAAGGCTATTTGTTTTACTACACTTGCTTAAGAAAACATGGCTCCTCTTATTTTTTTGTATATGCTGCTCTTTCAAGGCAATTGATTTTTTTTCATGGTGAACTAAATATTTCCACAGCCATTTGTTCTAAACAGTGTTATCAACTAACTTTTCTTGCCCATGACCTCCTGGGAAGCTTCATCAAATTTCTTTCTCCATAAAATGATGCCTACTTCTTGACATACATGTCAAATACTTTAGATTCATTTGTAGTCAAATGAATCAGACTAATTACATCAGCATAAAGTGAAAATATTAACTGACAAAGAATGCATAACACAATGACATGCTGTGTTCACTCTTAGAATAACTTCACATGTATAATGCATCCTAGAAATTATATTATAATCAATTCAGAAATGCTCTTAATTATATTCCTGAGCCACTGTGAATTAAGAGGACTTAATTCACCATTGCTGAAGTTCTAAAGACAATTTAGAGGCTTGTAAGGCCTTGATATCAAAACAAATATTTTCATTACTGATATACTTACTCTCACAAACAACCTAAACACCTTAGGGTCTTTGGCAGCTTTTATCTTTACAATACACAGAGGACTCTGACAAGGGCATTTGATTTTACGATGGAGAATGCAGGCAGAACATACCTGCAGCCACTTGGGAACTTCTCTCTGAACTAGAAAGTTAAGCAAGTTCTTTCACATCAAGCATCTTTTGCTGTAAATTATACTTCCTACCACTCCTGAGCAGCTGTCTAGCAAAGGCCTTTACCAGCTCAGTTTCAAACCAGCAGCAATAGTGTAGTCTCATAATACAGAGGTCAGTATCAACAAAGTCCACTAATAGCTCAAAACACCATCCAGGACTTGCTCAGTGCTTCTGCTATGCCATAGGGAGCACACAATCTAACAAAAGCTTACTTGACCACATGTGTATGAAGTCATACTTTTGACCTGTCCTGTAAACCAGATTGCTAAACTGATCGTGTAGATATGTTATGCTGTAGCAGTGAGAGATAATAGTGAGAAGCTCAGTAGAGTTTTTTCTTCTTGGCATCTGATTATTAAACTTCTGATTAAAATAGATTCTGTCCACTTCGGTGATTATTCTGCATGGGGTTTTATCTTCAGCTAAAAAATATGACTCACTTAAAATAATTTTGAATACCCTAATACCAGTCTTTTTTTCTTTCTGGTGAGAACAATTGCAATTGTAGGCAGATTATTTACAGCAGTGGCATGGGCCTTTCTGTCACCCTGCTAAATGGGACCTCTGTTTTGAAACATTCTTTACTTGGGTGTTGAAAAGAGCTAGTGTGTGCCAGCAAATCAGTCAGGATTTGAATATTTTGTTACAAACAGGAGAGATCCGTTCTTTGTATCAAGAACACCGTATTGAATAGCGAGTGGCCTGAATCAGTTTGCAGATTAATAGCTGAATGCTCTGGTTACAGACAAAACCAGTATTTACTTTACCTGTCCTATTCACCTTCTTTACATGTTAGAAGTTACAGGAGTAACAGGGTACAAGTTGAATACAGAATCAGGAGTCCTATTTTCTAATTTTCAGCAAATAGCACTCATTCTTGATGGAACTAGTTGCTAAACAACACAGTTAACTAAGGTCTATTTAATGGTTTGTAATGTGATACATAAAGGCAGGCTAAGGCTAGATAAACTACAGAGCTGCTAAAGCATTTGACTCACCTCAAAACATGTGAGGACTTGCTAAACTGCCTTTTCCTCTCAGTCCAGTATTCTCTAGGGTGTTATCTTCATATCTGCTTTTCATGCTTAAGACATTTATACTTCTTCTGAAGTGTCAGTGGTGTGAATCCCAGCAGATTAGCTAGCGGCCAGTAGCTGTCAGGTAAACTCTTAATTTTAATAAGCATTTCTTAATTTAGCTACTCCTTTGGCAGAGTAACCTCTTATCTACTACCTCCACTTCTACGGTGTCTTCTTTCATCCACATCTCCCTATTACTTATTTTCCCCTAACAACAAACAGTAATCAAGGAGAAAGAGACATACCTGAGGAATTTAATACAGTAGCTACGCTACACTTCCATTTCTGTGTAAAGCACAGCAGCACTGTTGAAAGGTAATGTAGCTGCTAGACCCTTTCAAAACAAATACAAACTGATGTAATTTCATAATAGTATCATTGATTTAGAAGTTTCTAAAGATTTAAACACACCAGCAAGATTTTGGTCTAACTTTTCAACTGCACAAAGTCAGAAGATCTCTGATTTCTTTGAACTAGTAGATTGCATCCTCTGAAAATTCTCTTTCAACAAACTCCACTGTACACACTCACCACACCATCTGAAAATGAACCATAAAATCTATGTTTATGTGTGAATAGAAGCACAAGACAGAAACTGAAGGTGTAGATACAAATCCCATTACATTGGTATGAGAATTTTTCCCTAAACCCACTGAGCAGTGAATCATCACTCCTCTAATTACCTTATAAAGTGTGTGTCTGGATGAGTGTGAGAGCATATATAAACTTAAACACTATCTTGATCTCCCAGATAACTATATGAGGTTTGTCATCTTTGATTTATTTGGGGTTGTGTTTTCTCTCTCAAAAACACCACCCCCCTTTTTTTTATACCTTTCCAGGATTTTTCATCCTCTTCTTCTACCTGTGTGTTTAGGAGTGTTTAAAGTCCACACTGAAATAAATCCATAGTAAAGGTTAATGATTCTTCAGATCATCATGCTTCTGTGAGCTTTTAATGATTAATTTTCACATTATGATAATACTGCAATCAAGTCTCATGTAAAAAAACCAACATTTCAATATATGAAACAAATACTATTCTGTAAGAAGTGCAGAAATATGGCACATGGTCATTACGTTTCTTTTATAGCCCTCCAGAAATATTCATCACCCTTGTTATGAAATTTTTAAATTTTAGCACTATAAACAGTACCTTTGATCAGGTTCCTAAGGGCATCTTGCAGATCTCAGGTCCAAAGTGTTAACTGCTTTTTAATATTTAATTTTTTTTTTAGTTTTTACTTTCATCTTGAATGCATATTTCTTCATATTTCAGTTCTGAAACCTGTAATACCTTCGTGTTTCAAAGAAGAGGATATTCTCACTAACAGACAGAAGTTCATGTATTATCCTCTTATTGTAGCTCTGCAAATCTGAGTTTAAATAGGCCATTATCCACAATGTTATTCAGACTCCTCAAGCAGACACAGGAGCAGATAAACAATGCTTCTCTGCCAGTTTGCATTCAACGTTTCTGCTCTGCTTACTTTAAAGGGAGAACAGGTTTCTATCTTTGATGTTTACTTTAGTGCAATATTGTGGATCCAAGGACACACTAAAGAATAAGATAAAATGTAAAACAGTTGGTGTTTTTCTTTTTTCTATCAGTATTAAAAACCATCATTACTGCCTTTGAAACCTTGGCTCAGATCATTCAGTTGTAACTATTCTAACTGATCTCTGCAATTACTGATATCAGTTGCAGGTCTATAGTAAATTTCAGACATGGATTCAAAAACAATGGAAGACATATTTCACTCAAATAGGAAATGTCTTTAACTTTGCTTTTGTTCTTCCCTTTAAGTTAAAAGAAGTTCTTCCAAAAACTGTCCCAAAAAGAAAACATAAATGAACCAGGAGACTGAAATTAGAAGTCACCCACCTACAGCATGAGAAATCCAGTTCAGAGTTAAATTTAGACTTGATTCTAGATTTTAATGGAAAAGTGACTTGCCTTATTGGCCTAGTAGTTGCCAAGTTTCTATACCAACCCCAGCAAATATATGCAAGTGCAGAAAGGAACAGTCTTTACTAAAAAGTCAAAATAGGATCCAGTCACTTGTACTTAAGTCACTGCTTTAGTCACCACAGAACAGAATTTAATGGAGATATTTTACCTTCAAAATGTGCTTCAACTGTGCATAGCTTTCTCCCTCTCCCATATGCATAGAGATTAAATATTTTATCCTGGACCCTTCTGTATAGAAGTGTTTTCTCGAGCATCTTAGCACTATGAAAAAAAATTCTAATTAGGAAAAAGGTGTCTTAAACATTGTACTCAGTTTTAACATGCAAAAAAACCAAGAAATAGATCTAAAACATAATACAAACAGGAGGTGAAAGTAGCTGTGACCCCTTTTAAATAATAGACAAATCTACTGCAGAAGTCCATAGCCCAAATTATTTTATTAAGCTTCAATCTCTTTTACATAACAATTAAGGGGTTTTAAGAAAATATTTAGTCCATCAGCCAAATCCTAACTGACAAGATACTCCCAGTTTGCACAGCTAAAATCTGCAGAGATAAGTAAATGACTTAATATCCTGTTTCTTAGATATTATTCTTAGAGAACATCCAAAGATAGTATAGTTAGTAGTCATAGAGGCAGGCTTGTAGTCTTCGTTTTACAAAAGTTCTGGCTGACTAGACCTGGGCACAATCAAAGCTTTTCCTCTAATAAATAGACCTTTAAAATTGATTCTTAGTGTTGAAAATCTCATCTAATTGCAATCTTAAAGCAATTGCTATTAGCACCTGATGTGACATGTATCACATTTACATGAACTTGCTGGTTTTCTCTTGCAAATTCCTTGGCAATACTTTTGAGGATATTACTTGAGGAAACACTGCAAACATTTACCTTCCCAGCTGCTTATCCTAGTCTTACATGGCTGCTGCTCTGCTGAAAAGGAATACTTTCCCAGAAACAAGACTTCAACGCTTTTCCCAGACAATTAAGTAAACAAAATGCCAGGGAGTGACTAAGGACTTGTTTGTCTATAAAAGCCTTAGTATATCACCACAAAGAGGAGTCCTGAAAACCTGCTAGAATTTTAAGTCTAACTGCACAAGTTCTGGCCTAGTCTATCAGCAATACTAAAATAGCACCCACCCCACATCAGCAATATCTTGCATTTTTAATCCAGATTTTTTTCCCAAGAAGAATCAAGCTTCTGGCTATCAGTCAAGCACCTATTTTACCAAAGAAAAGAATTTTGAAGTCCCAGAACCCATAAAGCCATAGTCTGTCTTGGCATGTTGGAGCTGAGCACACACAAGCATGTCCCCTCAGAAAGCTCCTTGATCACCCACAAACCAGTAGTTCATAGTATTTTCCTGATGCATGTGAAATTATCAACTGATCTCATATTAGAGCAGACTAAGCATAACCAGCCCCACCAATGTCCATGTTCACAACGTATTGAATCTACAGTGTTGCTCTCTGCCTCGTATTAAATCAAAGGGAATTGTGATTACAGACTGGAGAAGGAAATTGAGGCTCTGGAAAAAGAGGAAATGGAAGTCTCAGCTAAGGAAGAAGCAATTTTAAAGAAACTTAAGTCTGTTGAGAAAACGACAGAAGACATAATAAAGGTCAGTGCCAAATTACTCCAGAAGATGAATTAATTACTTATTTATCATAATAACCATGGAAAGGTGAACTAGTGGTCATGAGCTTTTGTCTAAAGTGACAGTAGTTCAAATACAAGGTGTTGAGATGTTATACTGTTCAAGTGCCCAGATATCTCCATTTGCTTGCTTATTGGGTGTGCAGGAGCAATTCCCATAATTACTCAGCTATAGCACATATATATGAAAAAACAAAAAACAACCAATCAACCAACAAACTGTCACCAACCAGCAACTTCACATCTTGGCCAGAGACAGACATAACAGAGCAAGTGCAGAGCCTGGCATATTCATACTCCTTCACATGGATGTGCCCAGCTAGACACCTTCGTGCTTCTCCCCCAAGTCCTTGAGAGAGATCATAGTGAAACATGACTAAATATTATCAGTCTTGGCCAAAAGGTCATTTTGGTATCTGAAAATAATCTTAAAACATCTAAAAAATGTAGTGATGAAGCTAAATTTCAGTTCTATTGTTCTTACACACATGGTCTCCCTAAAGATACACAGGAAGATAAGCACAAATGAAAAGCCAAAGAAAAACCCTTGAAAAAAATCTGAAGCCAACTGGGTTGAGCCACAGTGTGAAGCCATGTCACTGATTAACACCCTGTAACATCACTTACTTCCCTGTGTGACTTCAAACCATATTGGCAAATAAAACAGAAAAATTTCGCTTTCTCCTTTGCCATGTTCCAACTGAGCAGGTTCCACTTTTAGCCCCTCAGTACGAAGCTGCACACACAAAAACTTAAAACTATCATGTAAAGCAAAGCAAAACATTGTCTTAAAACTGACTAATCACATTTATTGTCAATGGTTCTCTTCCCTAGTCTGTGAAGACTGAAAAAGCAGCAGTTGAAAAAGGTATGTTTAGTCAAAAAACTACTTTTAAAAAGGTTCTTGGAGAAGCTAGCAAAAACACACTAAATGCTTTGTGGATCTTCCTTATGCAGAGGCAGCAGACTACATCTACACCAGCATACCTGACCTTCCCAAGCATTTCAGGCCTTCTGCACTGAAAAGTGCAGCACATGCTGCCAATGATGACGAAGAAAAGAGAAAAGGTACTGCTGATTAGTAACTCCAAAGGGTGTTGATATGTGCAAAGACTTCCTATAAATTGAATCAAATAGACTTTAAGGGAAGGATAAACACAAACAGGCAACAATGTCCTTCTCACTTAAGTTGTGTTATGTTAACAGTGAGGTCATCAAAACTGTTAGGTAGGATGCTGGTGCAAGAATAAGATAAAGTGAAAGTAAGATCAAGTGTTTTTAACATCAATACTTCTTTCCACCACTTTGTTACTCTACCTGGCATAACTTAAGTATATCTTCCCTTCATATCACACATTTTACATTTTCTATCCACATTTTCACCAACAGGGAAGCCAGCAGTAGTCTGATTATTTCTCAACTACTGCAAAGCCTCTTAACCCTTCTGAGTGCCAAAGACTTGTAGCAGATTGAGCTCTCTCTACTTTGCCCAGCACAACACCAGGGGCCAAGTTTAAATCTGACTTTCTCAATCGCATAACAAAACCTGGCTTGTCAACACCTTCTAGTTTCTTTCTCCTCAAAGAATTAAATCCAAGCAAAAAAATTTCTGCCATTTCAGTTTTGACAGGATGGAAAGGACATTCAAAATGAGAATCCAACATACTGATTATATACATGACAATTTCACATATTTAATAATTTACGACAGTCATTCCGTATCAGAGTCAGAATTATTCTATATTTCTTTCAGCTGCTGCATTATCAGTTTAAGCACTTGTCTCTTTCAACAGCATTATTTGCCATGGAAATTAAAGTTGAAAAAGACATGAAGACAGGAGAAAACACAGTGTTATCAACAATACCTCTTCCCTCAAAGGAGTTTAAAGAGACAGGAATTAAAGTCTATGACGACGGCAGGAAGTCAGTCTATGCAGTATCCTCAAATGGCAGCACAACACAAAATGGAATGGATGAACTTGCTCCTGTTGAGGTGGAGGACCTGCTACGGCAGGCTACTGAAAAAAATTCCCAGTCTCCCACAGAGTATCATGAGCCTGTGTTTGCAAACAAATTTTGTAGACCAGTTACTCCTCAGAAAGACAAACTAGTCCCTGGACCAATATTGGAAGACACTCAAAGAAGAGAGATGAATGGATTTAGCAATCATCAGGCAGAGTTCTCCTCCAAAGCAGAGCCCTCAATGCAGCAACTTAAAGAGAATGGGCTCAATCTTCCAAAGGTAATACAGCCAAAGTCTCCTTCTCCAGTACTTTCCCATTCAGATAAGAAAGTACACACTAATCCTGAGAACAGGATGATATATAACAATGAAAGAAAAGCTGCACATGAGGAATTAAAACCATACCAGAACACAAAAGAAAGATGTAATGAGACAAAATTTTTAAATCCCTCCCATCTTAATGAAACATCCACTGCATCTCAAAATGAGAAAGATGCTCAGTACAACATCGTCCAAGCTGTACCATGTTACGTGGATGACTCTGAACCAGTAACGATGATTTTCATGGGTTATCAGCGCGTTGATGATGATGATGCAGAAGCAGACCAGAAGTTGTCACAATATGATGGGATTATCCGTGCAGAATTAGTTATCATTGATGATGATGATGAAGATGACAGCAAATCTGAGAAACCAGCATATCATCCTATAGGCCATTATAGTCAGGTTTATCAGCCACCAAGCAGAAAAATTACAGAAGTCCCACAAACAAACCCTGTGAGCAGTCTGGGTACAAGCCTGAACAAGGTGCCCCACAAAAATTCTATCTCCCTGCAAGAACAAGAGGAATGTTTAAGCTCACCAACACCCCGTGCTCATCTTCACAGCCAGCTATCTGGAGATGGTACCGAAGATCCCTCACTAACAGGTAATAGAAAAGGAAAATCATGTCAATGCTGTTTGCTTATGTAGGAAACTGATACTACTCTGACATGCTATCAACTGCTTCACTTAACTATTTGTATTGTTTCATGGATTAACATGCAATTACTAATAATTTCTTTGCTTGTTTGTTAACAAATGCCAATCAGCATTTTGGTACTGTCGAATTATTTCATCTTTAGCAATGCATTGGTTACGTCATCTCAGAAAAGCCATTTCTGTAACACTCAAAGATTAAAAGTAGTTCTCTTTCAAGTGACAATTAAAAGTTCCAATGATGCTACCTCAATTATCAGAATTAGTTCTTAATTTCTACCAGGTAACTAACAGCATTGCTTCTTAACACTGTCTCCTCACTGGAATGTTTTTGTGTCTATCTGCATTCTAACTACTTCCTAGATAATCCAAACTGCTTCTTGAATCAGAAAGACTGTTTAATAACCAGCTTTACTTTGTATTTTGCTGTTATCAGCATTGTAAACCTTGCCATCGGCAATGTTTCTGTAAGTTTTAACATTGTGTTGTTAACCTGAGTTAGATGTTTTTATACTCTCTGAAAGACAGCAAAAACTTTTTTCATCACTACATGTTGTTAGCTCATATAGTCTGTAGTGTTATTTTTTTAACTTCTTTTATTTTCTAATAATATTCAAGGTGTCTATTTCTTACTATAAAGTTCTATAATAAAAGGTTGAAAGAATAGCCAAAGGTCCCAAGAACATGGAAAGCTCTTTTTTATGATTATGTTGCACTTTAACACATACAATTCAACTACATTTAAGTATATCTACAGAACAGCAGATTCCAGACTAGTCACATGCGACTTCAAGGAAAGAACACTGTGTTTGAATTATAAGATTGAATTATAAGAGCTGATGAGTAAGAAATGCTCTCAGTTTATAGGAGCATCAGTCTTGTGCAGTAACGCGCACAACAGCCCAAAATATTCCAGCAGTGCAGAACCTTTGCTTCTCTTGAGCACTTATCCTTCCGTCTATGCACTCCCCTGTGTCCTCCAGGACCAAAGGTTGCTGCCAGCAACTTTTTCTCCATCAACTGAAAGCAGAAGTAGCTGGTACAAGCAAGATAAATCACTTCAGTCACTGCTCCAGCCCATTATATTTTGGGGATAATCCCTTCATTTCCCCATTGCATATATATAGGCACATAACAGAAAAGCACTGCTCAGCCACCCACCCACCATCTGGTTGCTACTGAAGCAATTTGTCCTACAGCTCATTGTGTGGGTGCTCCTAAGCAATTTCCAAGAGGTAATTATGAGCTGGAAGTACCATTGGAGTAGGCCATATACATGCCATGAGATAACTGAGCACCTCTGTTTGTAACAAGCTTTGTTTATCTTAGTCTGAAAGAAGCATCTGAAACTTCATTTTTCCCTGCCACTCATAGACACTCTTGAAACCATCTGGGCTCTCTTTTGAAAATCAAACACTGACTTTCAGGGATGAAGGAAAAGTATAAATCTAGTGAAAACATTTGAGAATCTGTTCTGTTATTCTGTATTTGGTTTTACCCATTTACTTACAAGTATTCTACCAAGGACAAAGCAGCCAATTAAGAAAAAAAAAAAACTGGTCCTGATTAAAAGTAGTTTGGCAACTGCCTCAGAAATACACCCCAATGGTCAGCACTGCCTTCGAGTGTCTTAAGTGTCCAGTAGAATCTGTAACTAATGCGTATTCCTCTTTACCCCTCCACCTATTCATTGCCACTCCCTGCGACATTTTGATCAGAGAAAAAGCCAGGAAGTGACTCAGTTTTCCCCAAGCAGTCCTGTAGTCCTACTGCAATTTCTAAAAAGGAAACAAAACCAGGAAAGCCTCTTAGAACTAGAACAATGTATTACACAGAACTATTTCTTAGGGAAATAAACTGTTTTCAAAGCAGCCACTGACATCCAGCCTAGCAGGTTCAACCAAAACACCACCAGGGAAAAGAGGGGAGTTCAAGTTATTTTTGGTACCTCACCACTCTACTAAAGCAACAAACTGTGCAATAGAAAAAATAATCCTCTGAAATGAAAGATTTGGGAGGCAACCGCAGTATCTGAACACTAAGCAGACAGAGGACTTTCTGAAAGAGAATAGAAAATGAGGAAACACAGGGCAGACCAGGGAGACAGTCCTTCTGTAATAATCTTGCTTTGGGAAAACAATGAACCTTCAGAGCAAGGTACTGAAAAAGTTAGTGATGGCCAAGGACAACTAGAAGGCCAAGGAATTGTTCCATGTGCCAATCTATATAGAAAAATATCACATTACATTAGGAGCTTTCAGCATACCCCTAAACTGACAAATGTAGGACATACCTCTTCCTTCTTTCCCTTCCCCATGAGTTGTTTTGGTGTTGGTTTTTTTTTGGGGGGGAGGTGGGATACAGGGCAATATCTCAAAGTATGTTCCCCTCAGAAAAAAACATACAGAAAGATGACAATATTATAATTAAGACATCAATGTTCTGCATTATTAGAGCTTATTTTCTTCTTCAAGTTTTAGTTAAATTAATTTGTGTGCAAATGTTTTGAAGATTCAATACTCATTAGGGAAATAAGAAGTCCTTGGGGGGAGAACAAAGGCTAGACATAGTGGAATGAATAGGAAAGGAAACACTGAAAATGAATAGGCAGTAAAACATACTGACAGTGTGAAACAAGCTGTCCTGGGACATGAAGGTCCAAGCCTTTTAGCAGATAGTCTTTTTTCCTTGCCACTAGAAGCTGTGTGACTGTCAAAAAAACACATCAGAAACTTTGCTCCATTTGCATTGAAGAAACATGCAAAACTTCTAAATAGAGGAAGATTCATACACACCATCTGTTTTTGTAATGCATAGAGTAAAATGAAAATGGCCTATTAGCTAAAAGTTAGGCATCAGAGTGACTGCTCTTTCAAAGCACAACCAGGACTCAAATCCTTCAAAATTCCTTGGTCTGCAAGCAGTACACAAGGTCTTTGTAAGAGCTAAGCTTAATGTCAGTGACCCTATAGGGTTACACACAGATGCTTCTGATTCCCAACAACTTCAGCATCCAAAACATGATTCAAGTTGGACATTTGCTGACATGCATAAATCAAGTAAACAGCTGCTTTGACCCCCTGTCTCTCAGTACAGAGACATATGCAGGATGAAGGAATGAAAAGGCTATTTTGGGTGACTCTTCAAACTAACAGGTCAGAGTGCTTGAGATTATTCCCACTGCATTCTCAGATCAACTACATAGTGGGGAGAGACTCTTACATATCAAACAGCATTATAATGCTGTTCTAAAAATAACCTTAACATTTAATCATCTGCCCTGCACTGTCACTTCCAAGCTAACCCATGTTACACTGTTACAGACAATAGCCATACTGATGGTTATACAGATACTGTTACTCTGTCAGACTTAAAACAGGAATATGACTAACTCCCACTCTGACTCACTACACCAGGAAGAGAGGAAAGTTTTCTGTGAACATCAATACAAACTAAAAAGGCTTTCAAACAGTTATAGCTCTTACTGAGGAGTTTAGCTTAAACAAAGGGTTTAATTATTCGTGCATCCTTTTATCCTGTCAGCATCTAGTCAGGGACAATGCCATCTCTGCAATGCCTTAGTAAATGAAGATAACAAGAATCAGAAAATAATTGTGCCAATTTTCAGATAGTGATAATAGAGTAATTTTTTAATAAACTTGCTTTATTGCAAAATTTCCTGGACTAATGCCTTATACTGATTTCTTTCTCTAACACGCAAAATATGCTTATTCTGCTGGATTAACCACTGGAGGTATGTGCATCCTTCGTTTTTCTAAATAAGGAGATATAATACTAGAAATAGAAAATTAGTCTAAAATGCAATGGCTTTGTTTGTTTTCTTTTTTCAGCTCTGAGGATGAGAATGGCAAAGCTGGGAAAAAAGGTGATTTAACAAGTGTAATGACATGGAAGTAAAAATTACTACTCAAAGCAGAGTAAAGCTAAGAAGAGTTTCTTCAACACACCTTTTTTGGATCATAATGCTTGTTTTGCTCCTGTTTTATGCACCTGGGTTATTTTTCCCTCTGCATAATCCAATGGATTTTAACAGACTTACAGATTTGACCAACTGCCACATACACACACATCACATCCTGGATTTTGCTGAAGTAGTGGAAAGTTACCTAAGACCTTAAGTGCAGTGTACATATCCAAATATGAAGACATGTGCATACCTGTTCCTACAATCAGGAATCTGTTGTTGCTATGTACACAGAGCAGACAAACATCCATCTCCATGGAACTTCTCAGGACATTGTTCCACTTCAAAGTGTGCCAATCTACTTGATTTTGATTGAAAATGGTGTCCCAGCTTTTTTTTTTTTTAAAGCATTTGTTAATAAAAAACTAAACATGAGAGACAGGAGCAGGGGAAAAAAATATATATATTTAACCTTTTTTCCAAGCTTGACACTTTGGCCAAAATTTAAAGCATTCCTTTTTAAGTGACAGGAAAACAAATATAGCAAAGTCAGCATTTGAACATTTCGCTACCTTCAAGAGCTCCACAGTCCTTTCTGTATTATGTATGACAGTGTAGCCATCCCAAGAACCTTCTCCCTTCCCCATACATTCTGCCCACCCACAATCTCATAGATAATCCTGTGTGTAACACTATAAACAGCCAGATCTCCATAGCATAGTTTCACTTCCTAGCTAGCTACAGAAGGCTCTGCTTTTCCAAGGAACTTCTTGCCAGAGGCAGTGCCTGCACCTAAAAAGAAAAAATTAAAAAAAATACTACTTAGTATCCAGGTTTCAGTTGGTTGGGGAAGGTAAAATTAGTGCAAGCCTCCCATGAGAAACACTGAGCTGCCAATGACTTTTCCTGCAGCTGCAGCAGAAGGTCTTTTATAGGTGCAGCCACTGCTAGCCACAGCTCTCCAGCAAGGTCCAGGGCTCCCACCAAGGAACAGGTTAATTCTTTCCACATAAGGGAAGAGCTTAGGGCCCTAAAAACAGCCATTAAGGACAATTACACCTAGAAAAATATGTGCAAGTCAGGTTTTTCCAGTACACTATTTCTTGGGGGAGGAAAAGTGCCTCATAGCACTACAATCTCATTCAAATCAGTATGATAGCTTTATGTTCCTAGGTCTTAGCCTGCTTTGAATCACTAAACAGATAAAGCTGAGGTTGTGTTATTCTAGTATAGTTGACTCAAATTATGCACCAGCAAAAAACCAGCCATGACTTTTTTGCTGATCTTCCTTGTTTTAAAGCAGGAAACTGAAGCTACTACCTCATACTGAGGCACAATGGTAGTAATCAGCTGACTTGTAGCCTCTAGATACTTGGTGGCTCCCAGTCTGAAGTGGGTAATAATCTCAAATTCTAGGACTTGTCAGAGATGGTTACCTATAGAATGCAATAGTAGATAACAAATAAATTTAACTGTATTACACTTTTTCTATGTCTATCCTGTTTGGTTTTTTTTGTTTGGTTAGGTGTTTTTTATAACAGTGCTAGTTCTTTTCCTTCTGTTTCTGCTAGTATTTATTGGTTCTGACAGCAAAGGGAGTTACCCTTAACTCTTTTTCGCATCTTCTCAAAAGTTCTTAACAGGGTACACCAAAGAGTAAGATAGCAGTAAAGTGCTCTAATGTAGTCACAAGCAGGTTTTGTAATATCAGCAGATTGTTATAAAAACCTCATTCCCTGCCTTCCCCAATGATCTGTGCTATTAAGCTTAAATTATCTGGAAAAGGGGGGAAAAAATGCTGCTGCAAACATGTTACTAGTGAGTGCAGTTTAAAAGAACAGAGGCCGAAGAGAGACTTCACAATAATAAATGTGTTGTAGAACTAGAGATGAAATTGACAATGAATATATGAAAAGTAATATAGAAAAAGAAATAACCCTTAAATTGGCATTATGAACCTCTTGGCTAGGAAGCAGAACACTTTGGCATAATTTGAGCCCTTTGAAAGTAGCAACTCCATGATCAGAAGCCATGAAGATGAAGAGAGCATTAAGACTCATCATAGAAAACAAATCATAAAACAACTGTGCCATAGGTCTTCATATTTACAACTGGAGCAGAGTTTGGACAACCCACTTCTGAGGAGGCTAAAAAGGGTAACGAAGAGTATCAGAAGTGTGAAATAGTTAAATGCAGCAGCAGTCATAGAGGAGAAAGACAGTAAGACCCAAGATGCCTACAGAACCAAGATAAAGGCAGGAAGGCAAACAAAACACAGATCATTAAACAAGAAGCAGGCTTAAAACAAAAACAAGAAGCCCTTTCTCATAATAACTAAATGGTAAGGCAAGAGCATCAACATACATGGTGTTTTCTGGTAGTAATTCATTGCACACTTTGTAGATAAAATCCATTCACTACAGAAGTTCATGGTCAAGCTACAGTTTCTATCTTAGGACATCCTAGAGCACAGATTCTAGCAAGTGGCAAGGAGTTCTTGTCAGGGGAAAGAAAATACCACTGCAATCTTGTTACATCTTTCTCTAAACACATTACTACTGTTTCTGGAAACAATACTGGACTCAATAGATCTCTGCTTTGCCATGTGGCAACTCCTATGTCAGATATAAAAGCTCTTGTTTGTCCCACATTAACACACTAGCTACATAGTGCCATGGATATCACATCATTAATTTGGAGGAACTGAGACACAAAATGGAGCTTTCAAGAGTCGTGTGTTTCAGGGAAGCAGGGATGTTCGTCAAACAAGTGCTGCAGCCTTAGATCTTCCCCATATTAGCACAAATATAATTACAAGGCAAATTAGGTCAGTACAGATGCCATGCAAAATTCCAATTCATCATTGAAATAAAACAATTTCTAAGGTCCAGCATAACAAAAGCCTCTCTGAAACAAATGCAAATCCTGAGTCTATCTTAGTGCAGTATCATTTTTGCAGGATAACTATCATAGATCCTCATTCAGTGTGACACAGATATTCAGCTTTTGTGGTTTGCAATATGTAAAGTCACTTTTGCATAACACAAGGAAGACCTGCAAAAACTATACAGTGTTTGAATATGAACTACAACATGTGGTGCCAAGCACGTTGTGAAGCTCTGTGCCAATTTTGCCATGCCACTCCCTCAGGTAAGTGAATGCAACAGCTTTCCCATTCACATAAACCCCTTAAGAGAAGTAGGGACCAGGCTGATGTAAGCATAGGATTTCTTAGAACTGCTAGCAGATCATCCTTCTTAACCATCCATCTATACACTTGGAGTCTCTTAGGTCAATCTACACTGAAAATCTAAAATCAATTTTATACTAACTTCTGCATTGAAATGCAGAATGTACGTTTTTCCTCAATGACTGCTATTCATCTTGAGTTGTTTGGAAAGGGATGTACCCACATAGAGCACAGTTTACACCTATGACAAAGGAAAAGACTGCAAAAACTAAAAAAAAGTCTAAGCCTAACCATTAAGTAAAAACTCATTTCATAATGTCTATCTGTATGAACTGGCTTGAATTTGAACATCTAGTTTCTTAATAAAGCTTGAGATTTCTTCTGATCAGTTCATCTAGCAACACTTCATTTGGAAATCCTTTCCATTTCTCAACTTCTCACTGACAGATCGAAGGAAGCAAAACAAAAATGCTGTTATTTGAACAACAGCGCCACGTAGTGTTACAAAACAAAAGGCAGGCAACCTCAAGCCTCCCAAACTCGAGTAAAGAAAAAACAGGGACATAATTACATCGAGTATGAAGTCTCCTCATATTGGGATTTTGGACAAAACAGATAATATAGCATTCAGTGTAAGAAAGAGAAACCAAGCACTCATTTTCTTAGTTCACTCTGCAGCCCACGTCAGCTAGCAAAAACAAAAAATATATATTGCAAGTAAAGTAGCAGTGAAATCCTTAGCATTTGAACTGCTTGCATTATTTTTCATTCAAAATATATGCAAGAACATGATTTGTATTTAATTCAAGAGCAGATAACCAGTATTGGAGGCTATACCTAAAAACTCAATCAAAATAATAAACTATTTGCAAGACTGGTCACAAGTTTCTACTTGATTGGGAGTGTTCACCTGTAGAGAAGAACCCAAAAAGAAATATGCTGATGTTGATTTGTCTTCACAAGTTTAATCTGAGAGTAGAAGAGAGCACTGAAACCTTCTTCATGACTTCTTGTGGAGAGGTTTTTTTTACTTCAGTTCTAATACTGTTCATAAGGCCTCACATAAGGAACTATGCAATATTGCCAGCAATGGGAAGTAGCAAGTTATCCAAAGAAGAACCAACATTTTCACCGACTTCAAAGTTGTATTAGATGTGGAACAAGGATTTTTTTTTTTCCTTCTTCTTGAATACAAGAAAGTCCGCATTACAGAAAAAATATTTTAACATTCAATTTTAGAAAGAGTTTCTCCAGGAAGCATTTATATAGCTTTAATTTATAAAAACATATCTACAAAGGAAAGAGACAAACCATTTTACTGCAGGCAAGTCTAGTCTTTTCTAGTTTCTATTTTATAATATATGCCTTACTAAAAGAGCCAAACTTTTATTAAGATACTTACATTCATGTTTTAAAAACCCTGTGTCCATTGTCACGTGCAAATGAAACAACACACAGTACAGCTATTTTATTACAGAAGTAATCCAGCATTGACTTTCATTTAAAAAGCCATCAATCATGCCTAGGCTGAGAGATTTTCTTCTATAAACTCATGGAATATGAAAAAGCCCCCAAAAACCTTAGCAGTAGATGGACCTGCAATTCCAAGGCTTTTGAGATCACAGTTATCTTTAAAACCCACAAATCCACACAATCCAGACATTATTCTTGCCCTTCAGCCTGGGTTTTGTCATATTTTTTTCAGCCTCCCTTTCCCCACCTGCACATGATTTTAGCAGTTTCCAAGAGGAAGGGGCACAATCCAGCTCACACTCAGCTTTCAGTCTGCTGCTGACAAAGGGATTAATCCCAGCTTTATTAAATCTCTACGGCTAAACCAGTTACTTGAATAGCCAAAAAGATCACTGACTAGAAACTAATTGAAGCTTTCTGAATATGACTTGTCCCAGCATCCAGCTGCACTGTGGGCTTGGGGAGATGGAAGCAGAGACAGAAACAGACAGCTTTAGTACACAGAGAGAACCGCTACCCAGCCCACATATACCAGCGTTTTAGAGCTGGCCATCAGTTAGCAAAAAGAGATGTTGTAAAAGTATATACCAAGTTTGATTTTGCTGTTTACTATTCTATCCAATACTCCAACACCTTTACTCCCAGCTGGCTTGGGAGCTCTAAGCTGAAGACATTTTGAAGCATTACAACTAAAAATCAATACTTTCCTGTAAAAAAAAAAAAAAAAAAAAGTAGCAATGGAAGAAAACTGTTCAGAGCTGCAAAAAACTGATGCCAAGTACTGTACTGCATGGAATACTATGGGTTGATTTCTGAAATGCCCTTTCCAGAGTGTCATTCCATACTTCAGCAAATCATGAATCAAAAAAAAATAAAGTTCTTTCCATTTCCTGTATCTAGTTAATATATTTCTATAAATCTTTTTTTACTAAAATAATGCCTTCTCATATTCTTGTAGACAGTTCTGTCTCCTAGACACACCAGCTCAAAGGACTCACTTAACATTAATTGAAGCTGCTTTTCCTGAAGTCAAACCAACCCCTAAATCTATATTTTGCTCCATAGTGCAAATACGACTGCAACATTCCTGAGCACGTATTTCCAATTGATCTAGGCATCAAGTGGAAAACTCTTTTCATTCACACAGATAAGCAATTCAGAAGCCACTAGCAAACAAAGACAGCAAAACAGAAATCCACACAAACAGATATGTTCTTCCTGATTAAGTTTTAAGTTAAGTACAACTGGTTTTCATGCACTCATATTGCAAACACATTTTCTCTTTATAGTTTAGAAGCACTCAGTGGGCTGGGACAGAAAAGTAAAGTATTCTGAGAGAGGCAAGAGGTGTTTTTTATTAAAGGACTGAAGTTCCCAAACTCATATGCTTGTGTAAGTGTAGTGCTCTTAGAGCAGAAATTTTGTTTTGCATTTAACTGCAAAGACAGACAACAGCATTTGGCTCATACATAATAAATCTGCACTTGTGACAGTTTTTCACTAAGTTCTGTTCATTTTTTTTTTAACACAGAACTGCCACAAGCAGGAAATTTTCACAGTAAAGTGAACAGATATTCTAGATTCTAGGTCAATCTTTTCCAGCTTTCCCAATAATGTTCACAAGAGGTTTAAGTAACTATCAAAACAGCATTTTCAGCCCATCTTCTCAGTCATCTTAAGTGTCAATCAAGTAATTACTACATTTAAAAAATAAATACTTCATTCCTTACTCATGAAAAAGCTCCCATTATAAGTCCCATCTGAAGCCAGCTTTTGCACAACAGCAGCATCCTTCTGTGGATTTGAATTCAAGTTCTCCCTAACACTGAGGAGGACACACATACGCTATTATTCTTCAGTTACATCTTCAGTGAGGTGTTGAGATAAAAGTGATGAAAGAATTCATTCCTTGCAGGTTTTTTCAGCTGTACAATATTTCATCACAAAATTCTCAATTACTTGTTTTATATTTGGCTGATTGCTGCCAAAAAGGCAATAAGGAATATTATATTTCCGCAGACATAGATGATTAACACAACTTGTTTAAACAGACGACCCTGCAAGAGAAGGGAAAGAAAAGCCACAGAATTATCAGTATTTTTATTGGTTTAAGCAAAGAACCAACCCATCTGAGTAATTATTTTTTTAAATTGTGACTTACCTCTGCTTCTGCAGATGTGAGTGACTGCAGTATCTGTACTCTGTCATCCTCTATCATTTCAGCTGTTAGTGTGAAGAAAAAAGTTAAGCCTGCTCATAAGAGGAAGGGGTTTCTTCACTTTTATACTGCAAAAGTCTTGATCCTAAGTAACTATGTCTTATCAAATTGGAAAAGCACTTGGAAGTCTCATTTGACAGCTCATGACCTGTACTATTATGCCCACAGTACAAATGAAGTGGAGCTGGCCTAAAAAAAGTAACTTCTGGATATTGAAATGGCAAGACATTTTGCCTTTTTTGTTAGCATGAATCATCAAAATACTGCATTTTGATCTGAACAAAACATTAGTTTGATCCAAAATCTTTTCATTTTAAGATAACTAGGTATAGTTAAGAAGTATTTTTCATTAGTCAACATGAGAACATTAATTGTTCAAACATTTCATGTTCATTATTTCTAGCAATTACTGCAGTTAATTTTAAATAAACATATTTTATAATTACTCCTCCACATGCCACCTTACACAGCTTCTTAACTAATCATGCTTCTTCAGTTCTGTAGATGTTTGATCTCTACTCCATATATGTGCAGTCATCTCTTCTCAGTGACACCTTCCAGCAAAGCTAAGAATTGCCATTGAAGATACTACCAGTCTCTTTGTTACACATTGGAGTCGGGATTTCACCTTTGTTCCTCTGCTTGCTCAAAATTTCAAGCATTTGTGCTCAAGTTTCTGATTATTTTCCTCACACAATAACAGCCATTCATACCAGCAATTTGTCACAATGAAACTCAGATTAAATATGCATTAATTAACCAGGTCTTTGCCTATCTACCTGGTATCAAAATCATGGCAAATAGTGACAGATTCTTTGAAAATACTTGTACATTTCAGTCTGCCCCTAACAACAATGGTTTGAGAAATAAGAGGCTACTATTTTAAATTGCACATAAACATTTTTTCTAGAAATGTCTGGTCTTGAAAATTGGTTCACTCTTGTATTAGTTTCTACAGAAGATATGACACTATTACTCAGGAGTTGTTCCCTTTCAGCTTCCAAGTTAGAAGCCAAGAAACACCTCGTGAAATTCAGTCCCCCTGGTTACATTTCTTGCACAACCCTCAGCAAAGAAGATAACAGAAGTTTTGTTGGATTTGTACCTTTAAGTACGAGACAGTAGCTGTGTATTTCCAGAAGAACATCAATACTGACATGCCAAGTTACAAAACCAATCACTGTATAGGTGTCCCATGGGTCTGGTAGGTCAAGTGCTGGGAGATCCATTCCCAAGAACATAGTCACTACTAGTAAGTAAAAAAACACAAAAAACAAAAAAAACCACACAAAACAATGGAAACTAAGATAGCTGTGTCAGGGTAATATTAAAAATGCCTTCAACACCTCTGGCAATACATTTCCTATGAACTGCCTACAACTGCTTGGGGAACCAGGTGAAAGGAGTCTCTGCAGCTAAAAGTATTTTCCTTTTTTTTAGTAGTGTGAGGAGGGAAAGAAAGGGAGAAAAGGAGAAGGCCAAGATAGTTTTTATCCTTCTCAGTGCTGTATCACATCCCAGTCACAAACACTAACATTTGTGACTACCAACAAAAACAGTCACAACATGTTTTCAGCTGCCTGTGGAAACTTGTTAATATTAATAGAATTAAGCCCAGCTTCTAGTTCTGAAAGTTTCCCCTTTCCATTTAAACAACATTGAATTAAGTTGAATTAAGTTACTGTAAGAACACTATCTTCATATCTTCTGAGACAAAAATAAATTACTCCAGAAGGTCCTCATTAGAGATATTTCAGTAATCTCTTGTTTACATAGTCACTTTCTCCCTAAAGCTGCACCAAATAACCCTTAAAACTCACACAGAAAAATAATTAAGAAGAATCTTCAGAGACACCAGGACTGGATGTCCACAGATGTTTTGGATTAACAATAGCCCAGACAATGAAAAAGGTTCCTTTAAATCACTTAAAAGGGATTTACAACTATTAATTCTACTCACCAGCTAGTATTCTAGCTGTCGTCCCAGTACCCCAATGAAACCAGTTAAACAGTTGCCTCCTACAAAACAATGAAGAGCATTTTTTTAAATTACACAGTTCAGGGAGGGGAAAAATAAAAACATGGTTAATTATTTTAAGGATGCCTTTTCTATGTAAAAAGAGTTTTTAAAGAAACAGGGATATTTAATTCATGCAGCTGTAACTTAATGGGTTAGTTATGAGTACCTTGGTGCATGACGAGATGGTCTGAAACCTGCCATAAGTGGTTGAAGGATTGTCAGAGCCACCACAGTACAGCCAAGATAGGGATGAAGACCTGCTTGCTAAACACAAATCATTTCTCTTTAATATTGTATCTATATAGAGAAAATAATTCCAAAAGTTAATTTTTCTTAATCTTAAGTTCCTATGCTAACTTGCAATGACAGAACAGCACTGTTTTGAGACTGTCAGAGGTGACAAGACACAGCAAGCCACCCTGCAGCTGGACAGAGATTGCTCTCCCTGGCAGCATGACACACTGGTAAGTCTGCCCAGGGTTTATTCCATCTTCTTGCTGTATTGAGAGAGTCTACCAATTGAAGAACAGAGAGCAATATGACTGTATAAACTACGCTCCAAGCTCTTCCTCCTCAATCTTGCATCTTCAGGAACTTCCTGCCTCTTTTGTAACTCAACCCAGCACTGGTCTCTCCTCTTACCTCATCTGTTCTAATCTTAACCCTAACATATTTCATTATAGAATCATAGAATCCTAGGGGTTGGAAGGGACCTCAAAAGATCATCTAGTCCACCCCCCCTGCCAGAGCAGGGTCACCTAGAGCACATCACACAGGAATGCATCCAGGTGGGTTTTGAATGTCTCTAGTTGAAGGAGACTCCACAACCTCCCTGGGCAGCCTGTCCCAGGGCTCTGTCACTCTCACAGTAAAAAAAAAAATTTCAGATATTCACCTTGAACCTCCTATGCCCCACTTTACACCCATTACCCCTTGTCCTATCACTGGTCATCACTGAGAAAAGCCTAACTCCATCTTCCTGACACTCACCCCTTACATATTTGTAAACATTGATGAGGTCACCCCTCAGTCTCCTTTTCTCCAAGCTAAAGAGACCCAGCTCCCTCAGCCTTTCCTCATGAGGGAGATGTTCCACTCCCTTAATCATCTTCGTAGCTCTGCACTGGACTCTTTCAAGCAGTTCCCTGTCCTTCTTGAACTGAGGGGCCCAGAACTGGACACAATACTCCAGATGCGGCCTCACCAATGCAGAATAGAGGGGGAGGAGAACCTCCCTTGACCTACTAACCACACCCTTTCTAATGCACCCCAGGATGCCATTGGCCTTCTTGGCCACAAGGGCACATTGCTGGCTCATGGTCATCCTCCTGTCCACCAGGACCCCCAGGTCCCTTTCACCTACACTGCTCTCCAGCAGGTCAGCCCCCAACCTGTACTGGTACATGGGGTTGTTCTTCTCCAGATGCAAGACTCTACTGGTCTACCAGGCAATATTCCTCTTCTCTATTGCTATAATTTGAAATTAGTCTACTTAAGGACAGCTTTCACAGCAAGTTCCATAGCAATCTCTGTAACATGCTAGTCATCAATTGACTTCCTTCTCATTCCTTTCCAACCTTTACATTTGAGTGAATAAAAACAAGAGTACACACTTACTCGACTCCAACCTCCTCGGTATATAAAAGGCAACACAAAAGAAATGCTTGTAAGCATGACTGTGATCAACATAAGCACACGATGCACCTAGAAAAATTAATTAAGTTTTTAGAAACTCCTCAGATTTCTTAATACACCATTAAAACACATGTAACAGTTCTATGGTTAAATGTGTTCTTAGTATCCTCTTTAGACTTCACTTTTACTAGTAAAGTAGGGTAACTTCTAATTTGTAATTGTTCCATTTGTTAAGAGTAAAGAAACAAAAATCACACAAAGTTCCATCTCCTGTTTCTTGCATCTATTAGGTTTATAATTCTGCTTACAATAAAGCTAGCAAATACAGCTGGAGGCATGGGTAGATTTTGCCCACCTGAAACCACAACTCCTTTCCAAACAGGAGTGAATGAGACCAGACAGGCTTGAAAAATCGTGCAACAATAACGCCAACACTAACTGTGGTAATCCAAGCAATAAACATTAGCGCTCCTGAAAATTGAGAAAAATACATGGTAAATGTGAGTAATTCAGCTCTACATGAATACAGCTTCAAGGACTGGGCTATCATTTAGTTTGTATACATATAGATGGTAAGTACATACCTGGGTCAGACTACAATTTTATAGCATTTATCTTACTAAAGAGCATCCATATGAAAGATAATCATACTGTGTCCACATGGCACAACAGAGCAGCTCTGGCTACTGTGCATTTCACACGAGCCAGTACAGTCAGCACATACTAGTGCATGCTGTTTTGTCACCGACTTAGACATCAGAAAGTGACAATTGCTTTGATAAAGAAAGAGCAGTAGTTCTCTCATGGGCCTGTTTTAAAGTCTGGCACTGTGTAAGAAAAAATTGGTATTAAATTCAGTAGCTCTGGACTGTCTGTTGAGAAATTTCTCACTTCAAAGAGAATTATGCCAGTAGTGCAACTATAACAAACCATAGAGAATAAAGTAAATAGAAACAAGTCCTAATCATAAATTTAGGAGAAAATTAAAAGACAGGTTTACTTTCCCAGGCAAAACAAATCTTACAACACTGTTCTTGATAAGAAAAAATAACTTGACTCTGTCTTCACAGTCTCAGGTATTGCTAGCCAACCATATATAAAACATGAGTGCCAGACAGAAGAGAGGAAATACCTACTCTGTAATAATGAGAAAATCTTAACTCTACAGTCACAGCAAATCTAGAACTGAAAAAAAACCCTACAAGTTTCACCTTACCATGAGCCTTGATAAGCCACGGGGACCGGGAACCTCCGATATCCTGAGGAAGGCCTGTGACATTGTACCTTCCATTGGTGACCAGAGGCTGACGATGATGTTTGTATATTAATCCACCTACTCAGTGACATAAGGTGGTTTATTTATGGCCAATGAAAGCACTGCATTTCAAAGTTCTTATTTATGAATGCAAGCCCTGTGGTGATCACTGAGCATACTCCAACAATTTCTGACACACAATAAGGTAAGAACCTGAGATGTTATCTAAGGTGTCTTGCATACTTCATGTACAAGAACCAACCCACCCCTCTACAGAAAATAGCTTTCTCTATGACACACAGAAGACATGAAGACTAGCAATTTTATGCCAATCTCCATTTTAAAGAGATGTAGCTAGCTTGTAAGAAACTAACAGTACCATGCATCAAGAGAGCATACACCACACATACATGAATGAGTTTACTGCAACTTCCAAGTCATCCCATAATCCACAGAGACAGTAAAGATGACTGGACTAAGTGCCTCAAATTTGGAAACCTTAGTTCAAATACTAATTCTCAGCTAAACCACACCTTTCATAAGGGTTACTAAGTCGCTTAGAGCTGTTCAAAGATAAGCAACTATATGCAAGTTTACCTTCATCAACTTCCCCATCTGCCATGAAGATGTAGTAACTGGAATCCAGATTAAATCTCTCTTTATAAGCAGGAAGACAAATACTCCTTCTGAAAGAACATTGAAGAACACCATCCGCAAGCCTCCATGACACATCTTCAAGGGCATTCTGTGAAACAGGAAACATTTAATAACCAGGGTTTTTTCAGACTGGCTGAACAATTAGCTTAAAAGAACCTGCAAAAGGTAAGTGTCACTGGTGCATTAAAGAGAATGGCAATGACTGGGATAGGGAACAGAGGAGTACAGGGATTCTCTCTTGCGTACCGTCTTAGAAGGTATGTCAGTAAACCAACACAACAGCATGAGGGTTGGACTTCCCACCACCAGTTTTTCCAGCTCATAACAATCTCCCTTCCCTTCCAACCTTTAACCCAAGATTCATCAATTGCCACTGCAGCCCTAGCAGGCAGACAGACAGTAATAACGAGCACAAAGTCCGTGAATAAAGTAAGCTCCCACATCTTAGTTTTAAACTTTAGACTTCCAAAGGTAACATTTAACAGGAGGTAAGAATCCAAGCAATCTTGCCTTAAAGAGTTATGGACCCACCACACTGTTTACGGCTGCTGTGTAAAACAGAAGCACAAAGCAGCAGCATATAATTTATTACTTAAAACCTATATTTGTGGAAGTATCTTATCTGTTTTTGAATGTACCTCTGAATCCAAAAGAGGAGGACTTCGCCCCTTCAGATAGGCAGTGCTTGCGTGAACATGGTGGTCCTCATTAATGCACAGATATGCATCATCACCACCCTTGGAGAGTTTAAAAGAAAAGGTATTTATTGCCCAATAAAACCCACTACTGGCAGTCTCCAAAAGATTTTTCATTTAATATGTGCAACAAGACCCGAGACAGACTCCCCTTGCTGTCAAGCTATAATTTCCCAGCTTTCAAACACTTCAGTATTACAGAGGAATCACATTAAATCAAACAGATGACACAGAGTAAAGCACATTATGATTTACATTTTCCTTCCTCCCAGGGTAATAACCACACTATCAGAAGTTCATTTAATTATTTAGAATTTAATAAATTAACCAGACAAGATGGAGATGGATGCTGATGTTATTTAAAAAACCTCTTTAGTTAAAAGTTGATTTTCCTCATAGCTATAAAGTCCGGTTAAGAACTAAGTGTTCTTGCTCCAGGGACATGAACATAAACATTATCTCTTTTGTGCAACAGCTAGTTTTTGTGTTACACATTTGTCAACAGCATCATCCCTCCTCTCTAACACCAATTTGGAAAAAAGGACTTCTAAGCCCTTTTTATGATTGAATGTAGCACACTCCTGTGCAAAGATAAAATGCAAGTGGTTTTCAGAGAGCATAGCAACTCATCTCCTGACAGGTGGGGGTTTTTGGCTAGGTTACAAAGAAAGATTGGTCTAACCTTTCGTTCCAGTTAGCTACCATGCAATCAGACAGATTGAATTCTACTAAGGCAGACATGCACAAGGAAACCCTACTGCAAAAAGTTGGTCCTGTGCTAAAACTGAGTATCTGCCTATAAAAGGCAACCTGTGCTTCAGCGCTATGGGAGACAAGTTACTTTGTGTGACATCTAGCAGCATTTCAGTTTTCCATATGCATGCTTTGCTAGAGTACCAGGCAAACTTTGTACCAAGATCACCAAAGCAACGGAAGTAGTAGAATAGGACACTCACCATCCACTGGTCACGGGACAATGCAAATGCTAAATACCCTTCACTTGGACCACTCATTTCAATTAATACGGAACTCTTCTCTCTTTGGAAGGATAGGTAAAAACAAGAAGCACTTCCAGGATCACAGTTTGAAGGGTTCCTAATGCAGAACTTTGTACTTCCACAACCTGATGCATTAAACTAGACAATTAAGCAAACAAGTCATAAGCAATGAGAGTTTCCCTCTTTTTCCTCCCTTTCTATCTCGTTCTAAGAGAAAACATACAAGGAACAGCCAATAAATGCCATCTATGTCTACATATCAATCTCTTAACATGTCCCCATGATTACCCCAGGACTAATGATGGTGATTTCCAAGCTGTATATTTATTCAAGTTGGACTATCGCTTTAAAGAAACATAATATTTTACAATATAAGAACTTTTAAAATAAAGTAAAAGCTTCCTTTAGGTAACATCTTTAAGATGAGGGAGAAAAGAAAGAACAGCTTTCCATTTCCTTTTTTTTTAGATAGGAACTCCACTCACACAATGACAACATACACGGATTAAAAGTCATGCTTATTCTGAATCAAACAATGATCCTTGCTCGATCCATGTAAAAATCAGTAATGGAAGTTCAGTATATCACAGAATGAAGTTTCTGAGCCTACACTTTATAAATAGGAAGCTATTAGTCAAGACCAGAGCAAGTCTTTTCCCATTTGTCCTTCCAGGTAAGCACAATAGTTTGACCATTAAGTTCCAAATATTCTATCAACCTTCTGACTTGTGTGTGGTATGACAACATTTAACCCACACAAGTTCAGGCAATGCAACCCACACAAAAAAAGTAGCTGCCCATAATGTTCATCTCTGATATCTAGGTTACTCATCCACCATCTCTCCATTTCTATCAACAGGCCATATCAATAGGATCACATAAAATTCCATTGATCATAAGCATTACAGATAACATTATTTAGGTTTATAATCACTTACTGGCTTTGATAAGTAGGAAAATGGGTGCGAAGTTGATATGGCCTCTGATGTTGCATGTAGGGGTGCTGTTGGGGATGGTGCATTAGGCTGAGAAACAATGGGACCAGGAATCTTCACCCAGAAAATTCTGTATTTCTTTACAACTGTGGCTCTTAAAAAACACAACACACACACATCACTATATATCAAGAGCCAATCAGGACTTGAAAAAAAGTATAAAATAATTATTTTGTAGTGGAAAAATAATTCTAAACATACTATTGCATACTCTACTGGATACAAGAAACATTCATGACTGTGGCACAGAGCTTTTACCCATTAGTTCCCAAAAATTAGAAGTGGAACAGCAGGGTACACATACTATTTTGTTAGATACAAGCACAGAAGAAGGTTCTTAACATTGTACATTACAGGCATGAGAAGCAAGCAGTTAGCTAAAAATACTAAAACTCCTCTGTGAATCTGTTTCTACTCTTCCTACAAAAATCAAAACACTAATCTCCAAGCTTTCCCTAAAGAGCAAGTGTCTGCACTAATGTAGACTCTGCAGATAGCAAGAGGTGTCAAATTTCCAGTCCAGTAAGACAAGGATACTCTTCAGTTGCTGGCCAATATTTGACAGAGACAATGGTACAGATTTACTTTATTTGCATTTTAATAAACTGAAACTGATACTAGATTTACTTACAGAAACTGTACATGCTTTGGTGCATCTCCAGGAGCAAACCAATAAACTTTTATGTATTTCTTTTTTGCTTTACTTGTGTGACTGACAGCTGAATTCTGAAAACACACACATATCAAGAGTTACACAGTGAATATACACTTAAGGAGATTTTTAGCTAATAGTCATCACAGGTTGCAGCTAAATCCTAGACTGACACCACACTGTTACACTGCACAGACCCAGTGCAACTGGCTTTTCCCCAGTCAGTCATGCTCAACTTGGATGAAGCCTACCACTGAGACTTACACATACTAACAAAATTTAAGGCTAAAAGGAAAAAAATAGAGGTCCTTCAATCCAAAAGACTCCAGTGATTACAGAGGTCCCTGCAGCATTTATGCAGAAATGGTGTAATAATCCTCCATTTTTTAATAACAAAAGCATGAAGAGACAGTTGCAATGACTGTACAGAGAGAATAGAACACGTGTCAGAGGATAAAAACTGAAAGTAGTCTTGGGATCAGACAGTTATTTCTACAAGATAAACAGATCAAACAGCATTGAACTACATCCTCAGAGCACAGAGGGCACAATACAGACATCTCCATGGCTTTCCAGCACTGATGAATGCGTTAATTAGATACCAGTGGGGGGCAGTAGAAGTGGAGAGAAAAATACAGATCTAGGCAGATGGAGAACTTTGTCCACACCAGCTCAGATGACACTGTGCATGTTCATGAAGTTCAAGCAGGTTGCTGAAACACTAGTCAGATTTCACATCTTTTGCACATGTCTCCTCTAAAATGGATATTGAAGACTGATACAACCTGTTACTAAGAAGGCCCCATTAACAGCAACTGACAGAGCAACACTAAAGATAATAGCCTATTCTAGTGGTTGTTTATCACAATAACTGCCCTCAACTTTCCTTGCTGCAAAATGTTTTCTGTCCTTCACAAGCATGGGAAATTATTAACTGTCCTCTTCAAAGCAAATAGAGCTTGTTCTCCACTTTTGAAGTACAATAATCACAAATAGACTGCATTCATTGTGTCCAAGTGAAAACTATGTTACAAACACTACATGGTCCTGCAGCAGCCAAAAGCCCATCAGTGGGAGAGCTTAAATGGCTCACAAGATCAGTCTGACAGAGTTGCAGTGCAACTTGCCTCTACACAGCAAGTTGGACCAATTTCCTGAGACTTAGCTCAAAGAACATGATGCAGCCTACAGATATGGTCTATGACAAACACTTCACTGCCTGACATCCCAGTTTTAAGACAGGAGACTATACCTTGGTACGGCCACATGTCAGAAGCTGAGAAACTCTCCTGTCAACTAACATGAAAGAACCAATTGCAGAGCTATCCAGGTCTTCTGCATCCCGGGCTTGTATGAAAAATCCTTCAAAATCTGGTCCAGACAGAGAAACTATAGAAGAGTAAAAATAGGTTGAAATACTCTTTGAAGAATTAAACACTTCAATGATCAACTGAAGCTCATTTTACAAGTTTCGAATGACTGCTAAATTCATCACCTGAACAGGATTCAACTGCTTAGATAGAGAATAGCTGAGTAAAGACATGCTACAACATGAAACTGAAATTTAAAATGTTCAACTGTAATCGACATAATACCTTCTATTATGTCCCCTGGTTTAAATTCAGTCCCATTCACTGTAATGGTGTGCTCAGGTGTCAGCTGTGGAGAGCTGCCATGACAAGGTATCATGCTAGTGCAGGCTCCTCTTACTTTTCCATTGGGATAGCCATCCACGGATACATAGAAGCAAATTAACATCCAAGCAGCAAGAGCAAGGCCAGGCAGCTCCATCTATATAAAGAATTACAGGTAAGTACAGTAAACATTTACATGACAGTTTACCACTCATCTTTAGAGGACCTGGTTGACTATTAAAATTTAAAAACATGTTTAAAACAAAAGAATGCATGAGAAGACACCATCTCCAACTGCAGGAGCCAAAAGACACATGTACTTCTGGTAGCTACCAGATTTTTCAAGAACATTCACAGATACTATGTTTTAGGCCATCAAGAGTACAAGTAGTAGAGTGATCCCTCCATCCACTAGGTGGATTTTTCCTCTCAATGCATTTTGACAGAACTTGCCTACACCTGTCCTGTTCTCTCAAAAACAAATTACTGCTTAAACACAGATGGCTCTTCAAAGATTGATGCATATAAATCCACAGTACTGATTAACTATACAGTTATGCCAAGCCAACCTTTTTATTAATCACAGCTCCAAATTGTTAATCACTACAGACTGTCCTTTGTTTCCATAACTCATGTCTATTTCTTCACATATGAGACATAATGCCCAGGTAACAAGTTCTTCTTTCTGTAGGGAAACTAAAGTTGTCAAATGTCAGAAATAGATTTTACACATGCAAAAGAGTGAATTTGGAATAAAGATTTGGAGAAATAAATTTATTGCAGAAAAGCATAACACTTCTCCTTTTAAGTCCTCCTTTTGGATATTGGATCTCCTGACAGTTAGTCAAACAATATAATTGTCACACTCTTATTAAGCGAACAGTATGCATGAAAAATATGTAGCGTAGTAGGACTGGAGAGCCTAAAACAGTTCTGTGAACCCAAGGTGCATCTTAGTGTTTCGCTTTGCCACAAAACTGTTTTGAAAAAAAAAAAAAAGCTGTAGTAATTATTGTTACTCCACAGCATGCACAGTTTAAAGCTGTATCATTTACAGAACACTTTAGCCAACAAGAAAGAGTCTGCATGCCCATAAGGCCAAAAAAATAGAGATAAACTTTATTTCAATCCTTAGGCACAAAAAGTGGGTTATCAGCTCAAGTGGAACATACATCAGGCAAGTAGGTCTGCCTTCTAGAACAGCCATGCCCATGTTGCACCAAGTGATAAGAAGTATCAGGTTATGAAGTTCCCTGAGAGCATGCATGGACATGAAGATAAGACACAGAGGTGTTTCAGACTGAACTCTAGCATCTAAAAACCAGTCAGATCATTAGTCTTACCCATTCTCCAGGAGTCATCAATATTAATTTTCTCAAAGTTCTCATACATTCAGTACTAGAAATCCACAATATCCAGTGCAGTGATACATTTTATTTCAACATGAGAGCTCGTTGACAACTTTAAACCAGTAAATAGAAGAAAACCAGAAGGGAGAGGGGGTTGAACAGTTATATCTCAGGAACCAGAAAAAAGCAACTCTTTCTCTTAGATACTTAAGATAACATTATAATATCTTTAACTTTAGTTAAAGTAAGCCTTTCCTTCTAGTTCAAATACTTCTTTAAATTGTCACAAAGCTAGATCAATGTTATTTTATTCATAAGGAAGCCTACAGGAAACTAGAAAGGTTTGCCACCAGTACAATGGTGGCATTAAAGCAGCTTTTACATGTAGCACTGAAATCTTGAAAACAAGTTGCTGCCAGAACAGATAAGGCTCCATACCACAGAGACAAGCCAAAGAGTAAGTTAGTATTCTAATTTAAGTAGCAGAGGATGTGGTAGGGATTTAAAACAAGAAATACTCTTTAGCAAATTCAACCAACTCAAAAGCTGGCAGAAGGGAAGACAAAGAAGCAGAAATTAAAAGGAAGAGGCTGAAATCTGTAAGTATTGTACTGAAAAGCACGTTTTTTTTAAACTATCATGAATATGTCAGTCTGACCAAGACAAGGAAAAAATGAGTCTGGGAAGCTGAGTACATAACATTAATAGTTCAAAATAAACAATATTAACAACATATCTAAGGCAGATACATAGTTAAACTAATGAACAAACAATAAGCAAGTGATGATGTCAAAACAATACCACTGGCAAGTATTGCCACTAAAGCTAAATTCAAAATTAGAATCTATGTTATCTCAAGTTTTGAGATGTGTAACAGCCTGCTATTACCTATAACATATGAAAATATTCTCAGTTTCCAGTACAAATTGTTATAAACTGTAGATCTTTCCTTCATGGTAGACATGTCCACTGGAGCATAGGATGTTTCATGTAAACATCAGAAAAAGCTGCTTTACTGTGAGAGTGACAGAGCCCTGTGACAGGCTGCCCAGAGAGGTTGTGGAGTCTTCTTTGCTGGAGACATCCAAACCCCGCCTGGACATGTTCCTGTGTAATGTGCTCTAGGTCACCCTGCTCTGGCAGGGGGATTGGACTAGATGATCTTCGCGGTCCCTTCCGACCCTTAAGATTCTGTGATTCTGTGATTGTTTGCAAGTTGTATTAAGAAGCTTTGGCCAAAGTGGTTTATTTATAACCTTTTGAAATATAACTACTCATTACTGACAGCTTACAAATTAGCAGACAGTTAAGTTCCCTGTACTAAGAAGAAAAGAGAATAATTTACTTGAGGACTGAAGCGATGATATTAAAAAAAAAAAAAAACCTTAAAAGCTAATTCCTACAGCAATTCTCTGTTTTTGTTAATTTACTATTATTTTAAGAGCCTGGAAGAACAACAGAGAGTTTAAGGATTCCTTCACTATCCACCAAATTGTTTTCCAAGATGAATGCATTTCGCTGAAATACTTGTGCTAACCAAGGGCCTGAGAGTATGTATCAGCTGCTTCCTCCATTCTGCCTGCCATCTGCACACCATGTGGTAGCACACATCAGTAACAGCCCCAAAGTTACAAGGATGCGCTACAGAGCATATTAGCTTCGTAGTCAGAACACAATCATATAGTATGGATGGTTGGTTTTATTTAGTCTTTTACTGTACACAGACTATTCAAGATATTATATATGACCATAGACAGCATAAGTTCCAGGAATCCTTTCTCTATAGATATAGCACATACTACACCATTACAACAAAAGACAATTATTCAAAGCCCTACATTTCATTCTGTACATTTATTATTCTCTACCTTAAATTTCAGTATAATATATAACTCACAGCCCCCAGCAGGAAATAAAGCTGCAGAGCAAGTTTGGTCAAATAACCTTCATCATTACCTATAATTCTAATGGTGTTTCAAATACCATGTCATGCTTTGGGTAGAAGAAAAGAGGGAGAGAATTGTGTTCCTGAAGCCATTTATGATACAGCCTTCTAAAAGAGGACAGAAAAATACAGCATTAACAGTCATCATCTTGTCACCTTTTCCGTACTTAGGCAAAATGCTTTAAAAAGAAGTTAAGTTTTTCCAAGGAAGTTGAGTAATTGGAACATCAGTTACTATTTATTTCATATGGAAATAGATTATAACTGTAAAATTCAATACTAACAGCCTAGCAGCTGACTTCTAAGTTTCAGTCAAGCATTTTTTCAGCCACACTACTAAGATATTTTATATTCTTGCTAGGCAGGTCAGAACTCAAGACAAAAACAGAGCTTTTATGTTAGAGTATCCTTTTTTTTTGGAAACTTACATTGCATACAAGCCACCAGAAAACTGGAGAAAAGTCACATAGAAAAATCAGAACAGTAGCCCAAAGTTACTCCATGCATGACTAGTTATTCCTAGATGCAGAACAGTTACTTAAAATAAGAAGCAGCCTAAAAAGCTCACTGAGAACCTACAACAGATGCTCCTGAAAAAAAAAATAAAATAAAAACACCAACAGCTAGAAGCAGCCATTTCAGTTAGTACAAATGGAGAAGTAGCTAGCATTCTTCACACTGATGATAGACAGTGACAAGATAAAAAAACCTTTGAGATAATTCAAACATTAATGGTTAAAGGCCAAAACAATTATCTCTGGCTGAACCTCAGGATACACTGCCTGGCAAGGCAGATTGCAAAAAACAAACACAATTTTGCTCACAATAATAGCTACCAGCTTCTGTAAAATTTCAATGCTATATAACTGCACTTGTCTGAACATATAAAATTTATTGTCCCATTCATTGAGGAGTTCTCCCCTCCTCCTAATGAGGGAGGAGGAAAAAATAAAAAAACTGTTGGGAAAAGACAAGTAGTGTAACTTCAGGAACAGAATTTTTAAAACCTGAACCATCCATACGAAAATATTTAGTGGCAATCTTTTAATGATATTTAGTATATGGGAATTTATTCTCCTGACTACACCTCACAGTCTTACAGTAACTGGATTCAAGTAAAGAGAGAGCAGCAATTACTCTCCTCTGTGCTGAAAAAAAGCTCCAACAGTCCCTGCAGGTATTAACAGGTAAGAAAGCCATAGCAACCTAATTCCTCACAAGCATAATGTCCACAGACAAACTCAGGATCTCTTCACAGAAATTATCTTCTTTCAGCTGTTTAACAGAACTTCAGTAGCTGCAGAGTACAAAAACTAAAACTAGTTTCAGAAAAGAAGAGATGAGAGGAGAAGCAAGGCCAACATATTGCCAGGTCAAAGGTACAAAAACTATTCTAGCCAGAACTTCTCTCCTGAGCAACATCAGAAAAGAGGGAAAGCAGAAAAAGAAAAAGTCCTCTAAAGAGTAATAAGCTACATTAAGAGAAGCTGTTTGTACCATGTCTCTTCAGAAATATACTCTTACAAAACAAAAGCAAACAGCTTTGCTGTCCATGAGCCACCTTCCCTCCAAATTCAGAAAAAGAGCTTATATTAACTTCTCTTGCTCTTTTAAATATGGTCGTATCACAATAGCTGTATTCCACAGGGGCAGGAGAGAAAAAACAAACAAACAAAAAAACAACACCACAAAACTGCGTTTACCTTCACACTAACTCACTACTTTTAAAATACAAAAAAATACACACACCCACAAGATGACAAAACATACACAACTCAGCCTCTTAGCCTTTCTACTCGGGAAACATTCAAGCTGACTTCAAGGCTTGTGTATTCCAAATTAACAGTTTAAGCACAGGTACTTACCTCACCGCTAGTCCTTCCGTTACAGTAACCAGCCCTAAGTAACATTGCCAGTGGCTTTCTACCTTTTGTTAAACAACTTCCGATACATTGTAACCTCTTCTATTTCACTAGCATCTAACAGTATTAATCATTATAACAGCAGGGATCAGACGAAGTTCGTCTGAAAGTAAAAAACAACAAAAACACACACAAAAAAAACCACTTATAAGAGCCTTCTTTACTTCAGGCACACTTTTTATGCTGCTTCCCAGGTCAGCCCACAATACCCTGCACTTGAGCTGAAATGCATGAAGCTGAAATGAGCCACTGACCTTGCAACCTCCTTTGCTTTGTCAGACCTGTACTTCCACAGAAGTTCTGTATCAAGTAATTATCGTCTGGTGCAGTTAAGGGGGTGGGGAGGGCAGGAAAGACGAACACACCACAGCTTTTGATACCTTCCTCTTCGAAGCACAAGTCGGTACACACACATTTGCAGGATTATTATAAAGTTTATTAAGCATTTATTCTCTATCAAAGAGACACTTTCTTTAGAAGAGGGGGAAGCAATCTTGCAAAGGCATACATGATGGTTGTCTTTTTTTCCCATATATTCCACCAAGAACAAACAGGAGACAAGGATTTTACCTTGATAATTTTGATTAAGTTTCTGTTCAGCAGCTGCTCTGCAAATAATCTTTAAGGCCCCAACCTTGTAAACTTATTTTATCTACAGGAAGAACACAAAATTGCAGGCTGGCCTAAAAATAACATAGTTTGTTACACCAACAAGAAAATCCAGCCATAGAGCCAGTCTCCTATGCACATTAATGAAAAAACAAAGTAAGAAGGAAATGGTCACATAACATTAACAGGCAAACAATAAGCAAAAAAAGAGAATGGTTGGTCTGGTTTCTAGTTAAAATAAGCCCTTGCTTACCTGTGTCATAAAAGCAAGCAGACTTAAAACTTTTCTCGAAAGCAGTTCAGACACGTTTACACAAAAAACAGCAGCTACAAGGTGCTTTAAAAGCTTCACCTGATTTTAATCAACTTCATAGCAGCTGTAGGTGTTCTACTCATACAGCTTTCAAAAAGCTTCCAGTCTCCACACTTCTACTACTCACTGGTGTCAGTGTCACCACGGCGCTCCAGAGCCACAGCCGTTCCTTTAAAGACAGCCCTGCTCGGGCTCCTCCGGCCCCGCAGGAACAGGCAGCGAAAAGCAGCGGGCGGAGCGGCCCTGCCCGGCCCTGTCCGGCCCTGCCCTGCCCTGCCGCCGCCTCTCCCCGGCAGAGCCTTTCCCCGCAGCAGCAGCCGCGCTCCTGGCGGCAGCGGCGGCCCCGCACGGTCTCCCGCCGAGCTGGGGCGGGGCCGGGCCCGGGTGACCGGGCCTTGCCGGTGCTCCCGGAGGCAGGCGGAGCCGCACGTTGGACCCGCCGACGCTCAGCATCGCTGCGGCCCTGTGACATGCGGCAAGGGGACCTCATTGGTTTGCAGTGTGCAGACGCTGGAGGCATTGATAAACGTGCCGATTTGGGGCCAGAGTCTTTCCCCAGGGGCCTTGCTGTCCTTGTAAAGGTTTGCAGAGCTCACCTGCGGAGGCCAGTCGTGTGCCTAGAGGTGCTCGCGCACACAGGCTTGCAAAATCAGGGTTTTCTTATCAAGACAGCAAATAAGCTCAGGCTGCAACTGGTGTTTTGCTGGCAGAAACTGCAGTTCCTTACACAGGCTTCAAGTTCTGTTTTGCTAATATCCAAGTATTTTTTTAGGTCTTCGTTTAGGGGCTTGGATTATTGACAGAATACTGCATGCTAATTCATTGTCAATATCCCAGTTATATCAAGGAAATAAAATGCACTAGGATATATGAACTGTGAAAAGCCTACAGATCATCTCTGTGAAATGTGCTCCAGTTACAGTTCTGTTAGTGTGTATTTGTAGTTTGGTTAGTGTATTAGTACTGTATTGCAAAGCAGAAATTCCTGGCTTAACCAAACGATCAGTTAGAGAGGCAGAGGACTGGAGGTTGATTTTTTTATCTTATTGCAAGGCTGGAGAGAGATAAAGTCTTGTAATCTACTATTGAACTATGTCAGATGATGATAATGTCAACTGGCAAATGAACAACATAACAACTAACATGAAAAGAAGCTAGTGAGTTTTTTGGCATAGCTTGTTACAGGACCTCAAGGAAGTAAATGAAAGCTTATAACCTTGAAAGCAACAGCAATTCCATCAAGGAGACTACATGCTGAGTTTATATGAAGGGGAATTTCTGTTTCTTAAGAACTGAGGAAACAAGTAAAATATATATAATTTTGGAAATTTAATATTGTTGAGTCCAAAGCGTATACCAATAAGTATGCTGGTTTTTAAGCCCAAAGTAACATGGAAAACAATAAGCTATTGAGGCTAGGTCTGAAGAGAACCTCTATGATTATGTGATTCCTTGTAATCAATCTTCCTCTTAAGTATTAAGCTAACAATACAGCAAAACTGGTATTTTATAAGGTCAACCGTTGTTCGAGTTTCTTGTATGTGTGCACTAGGCAAGTAATTTCTTTACGTTTTATTTACTGCCAAGATTATCACAGTAAAACATCTCTTGAGTTCAAATCAAGTAATGTGCAAAAAAGCTGCATTCCTATCAGATGGTTTTGATTATGGATAACTTGGATCTAAGATGTTTTGTAATTACTGTTTTCTGTTTTGATGTGTTGACATGTATTTGTAAAAATGTGCATTTAGATTTGCCAAATACATGCAGGCAACTAGACTGGTCTTCCTATGAAGATAGCAGCCCTGACACCTGTATTTATTCAACTCCCTCTTGTGTATCCTTCACTTACAAGACTAGACTTCAGTGTTTTTCAAGCTTTTCAGCACTACAGTTTTAGCTAAATATGTATTAGGGAATTCATACCAATAATATAATCTTAGGAAGATTTTTTCCTACCAAAACAATTTGCATATGATTTTTTCCCCAAAAACGAGGGAAATGTTAGGTCATTGAAACTATCCTTACCATCTAAAAGGAAATAATGTACGATGACATTAATCCTTTTCCCTTGAGCTTTGGCATTGACTTATATTTACATGTTTTACCAAATGAATTACTGTTAACTCACATGCTTGATAAATGTATGCCACTGACCTCCTTTTTATCTATGCTTCTCCTTGGTTTTTATTCCTCTTTACTGATCAGCCCTTTATACTTTCACTACTTTTAATTTTTTTATTTTTTTTTTATGTCACACATAAGAATTCTATCTTGGAAGGGTATTTATACGAAAATTACTTGTTTACATAGAGGTAAAAGCAAAAAGCCTTTTACAGCTTTCAGTCAATTACGCCAACTAGCCACCTGGTGGCATCAGCCACTAAGTAAAGTAACGCCTTTCACACTCGGCTACACCGAAACCTACTTTCTTTTTCTATCTCTATTCTGACATACCAAGAGCTGATGTGCACGCGTAACAGCTTTCTGTCAAAAAGCTTATCGACTCTAACTTACACAGTTGATTTGAAAAAGGGAAAAAAACACAACAACAACAAAACAACTTTCTTGCCCATCTGAAATGAAATCATTGAGTTTGGTTCACTAGTATAAATTTAAGCCAGGTCTGTATCAGTGCGTTTCCTGCTCATGTTTCACTTGGTGGTAGAATGCAAAAAGTGATTGAAAAGAGACCTTGGACTAAAAGTGATTTGACAATGAGAAATCAGGAATTGATTCCAAGGCATGAAGATGAGGAAAGGATGGAAATTACCTTTTAAAACAAATGTTTGCTGTAGTCATTTATGTGGTGAAATATTCTCCTTCCACAACATATCACAGTGAGGTAGACTGTTTAAATTACTATGGCTTGAATTCTATCTGTGCTGAAAGATTACAAAGCAGGCCCAAAGGCCTCGGCATGAGCTCTCAGGTAACCTCAGGTTATGGGGGACTAGTAAGCAGTTATTTTTCCGCTTAAAAAATCAGATGCCGATTTTACACAACAGACACAAGTCCAATCAATTGTTTATCACTTGAGCTTAAAAATCTGCCCAGATAAGATTTAAGGATTATACTTTGGACTGGGAAAATATCCATTGTATTCTTACTATAATTAGATACAGTAGGAAGTAGCATCATAAAGCAAATGGAGTATGCAAGGGACACTAAATATTAAGGTTTGAGGAGGAAATATGGACCTGCAAGCATAGATCTGCTTGTTGTAACATTACTACAGTTTCTACAGACTAGATACATACCCTTAAGTCTTAATTCTCAGCATACCTCTCTAGTGTTTACTGGAACAATTTTCACAAAGATAAAATTGCTGGTAGTGATTCAGCAAATTGGTGTAATATGATCTCCTTCTAACACAAAAATTGTCCCAGTACATGAGAATTTTACACGTAACTAAGTTAAATGGTACAAGAACACCACTCAGACACTTGGCTTGAAATTTTGTTTGCCAAGTCACCACATCTGCAGATGATTAATATCAAATGTGCTTTTAGATAAAGCACAGTCAAATTTTCCAATTTTCTGCTAAAAATAAAACAGTTTATACAGAAGTTAAAGCAGAAAACATTGCTTGTTTGAGGCCACACAGTAAAAGAATGGCTGACCTGAGATTAAAAACAAACCAAACATGTTTCTGCAAACCAAAAATTCATTATGACACCAGGTTCATCTTTGAAAGGGCAAACCAACACTGCCAAGTAACTAGAGGAAAGGGCATTTGTTTACATGTTCAGTAAGAGCAAACTGCAAAGGCTAGTGCCCTGGCCTCTGTATCTCATTTGATTTTTTAACTATATAGACTACAGGCTATTTTTAACTATATAGACTATATAGGCTACAGGTGATTACTTCAATGATCCAACCAATATTTTCTCCCAATACTAAGTTCTAATGTCCAAGGCAATATGTAAATTCCAGCTGAGCACATAATGTGTCTAAGAACAGCACTTGTTTTCAGCCACTGCATAGCAAAGATATAACTCACACTCTAGACTGGATTCTAATCAGATTGCAGAGATATAATTTTAAAGTAACTGAGCTTTCTTTCAAAATCAGGTTTGCCTTTATGGATGAGATATCGCATTAGAAGACAAAAACTGGACAGAAGATTCAACACCTTTTCATCTTCCTATTGTTTGAACAATAGCAGAGTGTTAATTCATTAATTTACAGGTCATGAGTGTGGAGCATTGAGAAAAAAACTGTGCTATCACTGTAAATTTTATGAAGGCTCATATCTCTGACATACAGACCAAATGAATCTGCTTTTAAATTTAGCTGGAAGTTTGGTTAAAGTTTCTCTGTGATTGCTGCCTTTTGCTGTTGTTATTGGGAGCTGTTGTTCTTTAAAAAAAAAAAAGAAAAGAAAAAAAAAAGAAAAAAAAAAAGAAAACTACTGCAATGTAAGTTTCTACACTATACAATGTATAAACACTTTATAATAGGCATAAGCAATATGATGTGAGTGTGAACTGACACCCCGGGAACAAGCTCCCGAAAATGTATTCAGGCCACTGGCAGGTTAAGTGTTCTGTGATACTGTGTTGCACAACAGAGGGCAGGAAGGGAGAGAGTGCTAGGAAAGTGTGTGTAAACGGCCTGAAGAATTCTGGTGTGAATACGTTTGAAAAAGCTGGAAAATAATTTCCTGATAATGGCGTTGATATGGTCTCCACTGTTATTTCAATACAACTATTGATCTTTTCCTTCTGTGGTATATCATATCACACACAGAGAAACTGCAAACTGAAGATAAAGCAGCACTTTAAAATCCACCATTTAGATGCCAGTGCAGCAAATGCCAGGCACGATTGCTATTGGCTGTGTCCGTGTAAAAAAGTCTAGATTGGAATTATCTTATTTGAATAATATCTGAATGAGTCTCACTGAGGTGAATGTTATGGGAAATGCACAAACACACACAGAGGCTTTTAGGAGGGATTTTTCACCACTCTAAGGATCGTAGTATTTTCAGGGAGCATAGAAATTGACAGATTCATTTACAATCACAAAGCAAAAGCCTTTCTCAACAATACAAAAAATGTGAACTGTAATGAGGAACAAACAGATTTCCTAAAATGTTCAGAGGGAGGAGTGGATGAAGGGGAGAAGAAAAATAATGAACTCAGCTTGAAATGGGTGGCAGAGTTTCCATGAACACCAAAGGCCTTTGCATTGATGTACTGTAATTGCACAAACACATTCCAGAAAGACATGCTTGTAGGGGTATGCATGGGATGACTGGAAGTCAAACAGTTAAGTCTAAATTGTTTCACAGACTCCTCCCACTTCCATAAAATATACCAGTTTTTAAAAGAAACAAAAATAAAAATAAACATTATTGCCTAGTGACTGTAAATTGAGAAGCACTGTTTGTTTTTTAAGTGTAGTTCTAGGCAATAAAAATAGACTGACCTTCCAAAGCGACAAGGCTGACCTTTAGAGTGGGGTGCAGTTAACTCTTTCGGTGATGAGAAGCCTGGAGCAACCGTCCCAGGTTTTCTGCAACGTAAAGCAGCCGTGAGCGCTGCCTGGTGACAGGGCTCGGGTGACAACGTGCTTCGAAACAAAGGTGCTGGGTTTTGGGGTTTGGTTTTGGTTGTTGGATTTTTTTAACCATCTTACCTCTCGGTCAAAGACAGATCCAGGGAGTCTGTAGCCTTGTCCACGTGCTACATATAGCACTTAAACCCCAGCGGACACCGTGTTTTTGCCTACAGCGCAGCCTACGGGAGAGG
>NW_009970724.1:10727006-10758466 GCF_000747805.2 Chaetura pelagica
AGGGGAACGGCCGGGAGCTCCCTGCCTTCTTCGGGCAGCAGTGGAAAGGGAGCTCAGTCAGTGATAGTGGCTTTCTTTGCTGTTGTTTGGTTTGAGTTTGGTGGGGCTTTTTCTATTTTTACTTTTTTTCCTTCTTTTAATATGAAACAATTTCTGACGTACTTGCTTCTGCTGTAGAGCTCTATGGGCTCCAGTTGCATTTTAGTCTGGCTCATAAAACTCTTGAAAAACGAAGAGCAAATCTGGTAGGAGCAGTCAGTCTTCATGGGAATGAAATGCAAAGCATTTTTTAGACAAGCCCTGCAGGGCATGACCTCTGCTTTTATAATCTGTACTTCACTGACCCGAAAGTGTCCTCCTAAGTCAAACTCCTTTCTAGTATTTATCTGCAATGTGCACATAAATGCAACACCCCATCTTTAAAATAAAAATTTTGAAATATATCAGTAAGATTATGCAAAGTCTGACCTAATGTTTCCAAATGTGGGATCTTCAGCTCTCTTAAATCTTATCTTGTCTGTGAGATTTCTTATAGCTGTGCTATGTTAGTATTCCATCTGCATGCTTCTCAAAAATTGACATTTCTCTCTTAAAGTGTTCTTAAGCCTGTTTGCAAAAAAAACAAAACAAACCCCAAACTTAAACAAACAAAAACAAACCACAACAATAAAACAAGCCACTAATTAGCCTACTATTATACTTGTCAGCAAAATCAGAGTATAAAGCTAAAGCCACTGTCTTTAGCCATTTTTAATTATGCAACTTACTTGTGAAGTTTTGTGGGCTTTGTTACTTAATGTTATTGATCTAGGAACCTAATGTCAAAGTGGTTTAGTAGTGCAGCAAGATTTTTGACCTTGAGAATAAGAATTCACTTCAACTGTATTGATTTCAAAATTTTCTGACAGTGTAGTCTTAAGAAAATGTAAATAGTGAAGAAGAGCAGAGTTGACCCTAAGCTCCAATATTTGTGTAAGTTTTGATGGAAGTAGTCACACAGAAGTGCATGGCTATCAAACATTCAAAGTGCCTCTGCTGGTGCAGTCCCTGATAGGGCATAGCTAATTTTGAGCACAGCATTCCTGACATTGGTATGACTGTTACAGGAAATAAGATATCAATGGCATATATCCCTGTCCTCTAATTTTAGTAATCCCTGAAATAAAATTTCAGGACAGTACTGGGGAGAGTGTACTTAGCCTTCCAAAAGTGGTTTTCTCTATGTAGGTTTTTTGGTCTTTTTGTAATCAGGTGAGCTTCATTTTACCTGACAGCCATTCAGATCCTGGCAGATATGTTGGTGCACTTTTTTTAACTTAATATCAAATTATGATTTGCAATGACAGAACAGAAGTATCTAGTCTTCCTGATCAAGTGACTTTATCTTTTTTTTTTCTTGAGGTTTTGAGCTGCAATTCCGATTGGGCCCAACCCTTCAGGGCAAGCCTGTTACTGTGTACACAAATTATCCAGCTTCTGGAGAAGTATTTGATCGCCACAGGTTCAGAACACTATCGTGGCACAATCCTGCAGGAAAAGAAGATGACTCTGACAAATTCTGCAAGCTGGACCTCCAGATTTCTGGGTCGTATCAGTACTATTTCAGTCTTGGGTAAGTGAAGTTCTATATTTGCACCCAAATGCAGTCTTGCCCCCTTGGTCTACATTTTAACCTGAAGAAACCACTTAACAAAAACATTTTTCCATTCATTTTTCAAATTGCAACTGTAGGGCCTATCTGAATCTGCTAATGAAAGGCAGCAGCTTTGCTGGTGGTTTAATACTTTCTGATACAAAGATACTGTGGAAACTATACAGAACAAAGTTGACCAGTTTTCTGTGAACGTGGGAATCCCGAGCCGTTTTTATGAGCTTACAAAGTCATCAGCATTCTAAATATCTGAATAATTAATTTGTACTCCCTTCATTGACTTTGAAGGTTGTTGGGTTTTTTTCTTTCTAATACGAAGTTTCTGGCATTCTTTAATTCATGTTTTCTTTCCTATTTTGTTTCAACACAACAAGTGCAGAGGAGAATGCTAGTATCTGTAATGATTCTGGTCTGTTATTCTGAGTTTCTGGAAGATGGGTGGTTAATTTCCCTAAGGCTTAAAAGGGCATTTAGCTCAGGTGTCTTCCTCAGCCAAAGAGCTCCAAATGGAGGTCTTTGTAAAAGATGGACAGTCCTGCTTTCTTGTTCAGTACACTGTCTCAGAAAATAACAGAAGTATCTCCCTTTTGCAGAGAGTGTAAAGTTCTGTAGCTCAGTTGTATTGTAAGCAACTGGCATAAGTACAGTAGAGAGATGATTTCTAAGAGATGAACATATCTTCAGTGTTTCCTAGTTTCTTCAGGTGCCCTGCAGACTGATTCCCCCCCCTCCACTGTACTGGGCTGCTGTGTTTTTGAAATAGCTGTGCTTTATGGGTTCTCTTTTCTGAAACTGGCTGGTATAATGGATGCTTACTATAGCAATTAAAATTATTTTTTCCTAGAAATGAAAAAAGTGGTGGAGGTTACATAGTTGTGGATCCTGTTTTGCATGTTGGAGCTGATAATCATGTGTTACCTTTGGATTGTGTTACACTCCAGACATTCCTCGCTAAGTGTCTGGGACCCTTTCATGAATGGGAAGATAGGCTTAAAGTTGCAAAGGAAACAGGTAATGCCAAAACATGTATTAAAGGATACATTGTTTTGTCTTGTGTCAAAAAACAATGTAACACTGAAGAGTTTGTGTAAACAGATTAATTATTTTTTATTTTGTAGAATAAATGTTTTCCACTAGCTTAATTTTTAGATAACTGATTAAGTCAGTGAAATGATTAAAATATTTGTAGAGATGCAAAAAATTCAGGGATTTCCTGATATGAGAAACCATTTTTGTTATTGTTTTGATTTCAGATAAGACTTGTTAGTTTGTATGGCTGGCAGGATGATTTTTAAAGCTTCTGTTATGTCTGATTTCAAGTGGAAGATACAGATGAATTTACAGTGGTTATTCCAAACACTAGCTTGAAGTGCATATTATAATCTATTTTATTATGCTTTTTTGCAATTGACTTTGACTAAAATTTGTTTTTCTTATTCTCTTACTTCTTATTACATAGGTTACAACATGATTCATTTTACACCACTGCAGAAGCTTGGACTGTCTAGATCATGTTATTCACTGGCTGATCAGTTAGAAGTAAATCCTGAATTTTCAAGCCCAAATAAAAAGTGCACTTGGAGCGATATAGGAGCTCTTGTGGAAAAATTGAAAAATGAATGGAATATGCTTTGCATCACAGATGTAGTCTACAATCATACTGGTATGATTTTTGTATGTGTTAATAACCAGATTGGCCCTGTAGTTACATTGAATGGTTTCCCTTAACTTTCCCCCCTTGAACCTATCTTTTAGTAGCTGTTTTAAGCAACTTAGTTTTCTGTCTTTGAATCTCAAATCCAGATCAAGTCTTTACAATTATAACTGATATGTCTCCATAACAGATGTAAAATAATTTATTTTTACTGAAATAGTAAATAGAGCCCTTCTTAAAGAGAATTAATAAACTGTGCATGTGTCTGTATTTTTATAATATGCTTATTTTTATTGTGTGCAATATGCAGCTCCCACACAAATGAATGGAGTCTGGATTATTATTTGGTGAATATAAACTGAGTACTTTCTTGTTAAACAGGGTATTACTCTTGTTGCTGCTTAAAGGTAGCTGCTCTAATTTGGATCAAATATGCAGACAACAAAGGGAATAGTGACAAGCAATAGAGGATTAAGCAACGGAGGAAATGCTGCAGCTCAGTCTGTGGGGAAAGATTTAAAAAAGAGCTTTTTGTTTGGAGTGGGGCTTTTTTAAGCATAGATATGCCAATGAATTAAAGGCTTAATGGCTTCTCATAGCTGAAGTTGTCTGTTGTGCAGAGGGGCAGTGGGTTTTCTTCAGTATGATCAAATTACATTTAAATCACATTACTTAATTCGTGAGTTTGCTGATATTTTGCTTAATGAGTTTACTTTGATTACGTTTATAAGGTAGTTTTCGTCTTATGCTGAAGATCACAGGAATTAGCATTCTCATAGCAGAGAGTACAACAAATGGTTATGTATGTTGATGTTAGTCCTTTGAGGTTTTCAAAAAATCCCAACCACAGATATCTGTGAATTTTAAGCTTTATTTGCTTTAGTTCTTTGTTGACTGTTGACAGACATTTCTAACCAGTCAGTCTGCAATAGTGTGGGCACTGCTGTTTGCCCTACCTGTTGAAAAGTTGCTATGTATGGTTATTGACTATGTGTCTGAGGGAATTAGGCTTTTAAGTATTCTCCCAATATTAGATGAAAATTTTTTGCACTTTACCAACTGCAAGTCCAGTTTCTCTCACACATGCTTGAGATCCTGTCATCTTTATACTGTGTATATTTGCAAGCTACCAAGGAGAATGTTTTCATGGACAGAAACACCGAAGTCTAAACTATTTATTAGATTCCAAAATATATTTGAGAAGAAAAATGTCACATTATTACTTGATTACATTTGTAAGAATGTTTCAGGATACATTTAGAGTTTAAAGTAATCTTCATCATGGTGGATGACTAAATATTTTTACTGTGGTAAAAGGATGTTTTGAAGTGTCTTCTAATAGGATAGAAATATTCAAATGACTATGGTCCTGGACTGCCATCACTAAGCAAGATATACTTGATGGCTTTGTTTCCTGCTCTCAAACTTTTAAACACTTTTTTCCCCCCTTACTTTATAATAAAAACCTTTTTATTTACAACTCACTCTAAACTTTGCTAAATGCCAAATTTAGCATAAGTAGAAAGATAAATTGATAAATGTCTGAGCATCATATCATGTTAATGCCTGTGAAGGTAAAACATCTTGGGGGTTTTTGAGATAAGAAAATAGGTGAGCAGTTTGGGTGTTTCTTTTCATCTGAAGTTTGATTAGATAGAAGTTTAACTTTTCCCTTTTTAATTTAAATGCACAGTATTTTCTCATGTTAAATTAGTTGATTCCTGCATATTAGGGTGGTTTAATTGTAAAACATACTTCACTATAAAAGATGCAAGATGTCTAGTCAATTAGTTTGAACAGATTTTGGATACTTGCACATGGTTGTTAACTCCGCAGCATGTCTGCATTAAAAGCTTACGTTGTCTCACATTAAATCCTTTAATGCTGGTAATTCTAACAGCTCATGACCCCTCAGCTTAAAGTGCTTGTATCTGTTGGTAGTTGCTGCTCTTAAGCTGAGACTACTGTATAAAAACAATGCTTCCCCTCTGTTCCTGTTTTAAAGTCAGGCAGCTCGCTCTACAAATCAAGCAATTTAGCTAAGGGGTTTGATTTTTCGCTGGAATGGAGAGCAGACTGTTTAAACAGTAGAGAGAGGTGGGAGACATTTTTGATGTTAATGTCTCTGGCAGTTTCTAGCATCTACAGCCTGACTTTAAAAGCAAAGTAGATGCATGTGCTGATGTTAAATATAGATGCACCTTTGGCATGTTAGCAGGAGTATCACAGATAAACTTGCAAACCCTGAATGGTAACTGGGTAGATGTGCTGTTTTTGGGCTGCTGTTTCCTTCAGGGTTTTCCAATACCCTAAAATAAGAAATACCATGTTCACTGGCATTTATTTTCCACCATGTGATAGAAAAAGGAGAGTTGTTTTTCTTTTCTGAGCTTGCAGTGGCTCTAGTAAATAATAAAGTAATACAATAAACTGCAATAAATTGTATTTTCTTTATCTTTCAGAGGAGGCTACTATTGTCTAATTGCAATTTAACACTTGAGTAAATCCTTCTTCCAAGCACTAGGCTAATCACATCAAGCACCAGCTTTTCTCACCTTTATAAAAGGGAGGGAAAAAAAGTCTTGGGCAGTGAGCATCACTACTAAATATTGTTTGTGTTTAACTTATATAACAATGAATTGGTCCTTTGAAAAATGTAAGCTTATTTTCTTACATAAGAGTGTACTGACTTCTAGAAATGTTCTGCAATTCTTCATCTTAGTATTTAGTTATGCTTAAGTGTATTTTCTTCCTGGCTGTGACAAATGTAATCACCATTGATGTTTGGGGCAATTTTTTTTCTTCAGAATTAGATTTCTTTTGGTCTTCTGTTGTGATTTATTGGAGGCTTCTTTCTGATCAGAAAGCATCATTCTGTTCTGCACCAGAATTAGTGGAAGGCCTGTTGACTTTTTTGGCATGATGATACCTTAGATTTAGATAATTGATTTTTAGGGTTAATTGTATTTCCTCATTCAAGTCCTGTGTAGTAATCATGGTTTTTGCAAGGTGAACAGAGTAAGCTAGTTCTGCTTTTTGGAGAAAGCTTTTTTCAGAAGTAGTATAAGAACATCTGTTTGGAATCTGGTTGGCCTAGAACATCTGGTAACAGCCTGAGCTTATTACTGGCTTATGTTATTTCATCGTAAGTGTGGTGGTTTTAGCTGTAGATGCCATTTAAACCATGAAGATCTTAATTTCCACAAATGGTGTGCAACCTTATAAACATGGAAGTTTGCCACGTTCACAGTGTTCTTGAGATGGTAATGTAAGAGGGAGTTGAGAAGCACACTGTTCATACTGCACACTGAGTACACTCTTCCTTTGACATTTTTGTTTGAACTTCTTTCAACTAAGCAAACTTGGGTTTTGGCTGTTAGTTGTTATTCTGTCATTTTGAACAAATGAATAGCTTACTCTTTGTAATAATTTATTAGGTATGTTCCCTTGTGTGAAGTACTATGTCATGTTTTCTGTTTTTCTGAAGCAATGGATTAAGAAGACATGTTCTGTGAAAAATTATTTTTACTAAACCTTGTAAAAACTGTGTAGTATTTTTTTGTTCTTAAGCAGTTTGTGCTTTTTTTTTTCACTTAGTTTTTCAGTTGCACAGATTAATACAAAAGAATGCATGAAAATTACTTTCAGTTAAACTGTGTTTAGGTCAGTTTAAAAAATGGAAATAAATTAACTCTTTTTTTTTTTCTTCATTGCCATTCTTCCAAAATAAAAGTTCTCTCTGCTATTTGTGTTAACTCATGTTGCTGCATGCACACAAATATCTACATTAGAAAATTACATCCATTTTTCTAGTGAATGCTCATTACCTTCTCTGAGTTAATTCTTAATGTTCAGCACATGTTCTGGTGTTTGCTGATCTTATGGTGGAAGTTTAGAACACAGTAGAGTGAAGTGTTTTATCTGAACTTGTGCTCCATTTGCATGCACCAGTCAGTGCACTCATCTTCCTTTGAAAGGCTTTGTGGCATTGCTTCCCACTTTTGTTTCTTATTATATATACAACAGGGTCACAGCTAATCCTTTCTTAAAAACCCATTTAACTGCATTTTTCATCAAAAATTTTTTTGATAGTGTATGTGCTCTCTGTGTGTGTGTATCATCTGATACAGTTAAGAATACTAAAAAATGAACAGCTTAGGCCATCTTAAATCTTGGTTTAGCACACAGGTTGTTTAGCTTTCAGCCAAAATTGGTTGAAAGGAGAATTGGTGGGTAATATTGCATGGTTTTATGTAACTAATTAAAATGTTCTTCTGCAGTCTCGACAACTGTATTTGTTGCAACACACATGGTTATCAGTAGTGCACACCTTGGCATAAGACATGAGTTTCTATTGGCATGGAAAACTTCACTTGAAATGTGAACTAACTGTATGTGCCATATACTACCTTAACTTCTTGGTGTTAAAATATTTGCATAAAACAACTAAGTGTTCACTTGTGTACTTTTCTTTTTCCTCCCCTTTTTTTTTTTTTATTCCTCCCTCTCCCTTTTTTGAATAAGCAACTAACAGTGAATGGCTCAGGATGCATCCAGAATGTGGCTATAACCTTGTAAATTCTCCTCACCTGAAGCCAGCTTGGGTCTTGGATAGAGCCCTGTGGCACTTGACCTGTATGGTGGCTGATGGAAAATACACTGCTAAAGGGATCCCTCCCTTGATTGAAAATGATCATCACCTGAATGTAAGTGAATGAGACCTAAGTATAAGTTAATGAATACTATAAAGAGTTGAATAAACCTTTAATATTTCTAAGGTTGTGGAAATGCACTAAAAATGTTGTATACTTTGCAGATATTTTTAATTAAATAACTCTTTATGCCCCAGGGTTTTTTCTGAACAATTCTTAGGAGCGCTTAGCTTTTCTCAGTTATAGCAACAACATTACTAACTAACTTTTTATTTTTACAGTGTATCCGTAAAATCATCTGGGAAGATATATATCCAAAAATTAAATTATGGGAATTCTTTCAAGTGGATGTTAACAAAGCTGTGCAGCAATTTAGAACCCTTCTAACTCAAGGTAAAGGAAGGGTATGTTGCTGAAGCATGTAGATTAAATATTTATGGTTCAAGAATCTTAAGATAAATTTAACAATAAACTGGAAAACAAAATAATCCCATTTTTTGCTGTGAGAGAAATCTACTGCACTGATTTATGCTTTAAGAGCTAGTAAAGCCTTGAAGACTTTGAACATCTTCCAAGCATTTACCTACACATATCTTGCTTATGCTAGAATTATGTAAATTCTATCTCTTAAATGTAATGAGTGTATTTACTTTATCTATCTTGTCCTTAGGCAAAATGGGCACTAAATCTGATCCAAATCAACATCTTCAAATAGTTCAGGACCCTGATTATAGACGATTTGGCTGTACTGTAGATATGAATATAGCATTGGCAACATTCATACCACACAGGTATCGTATTGTTGATTAAAAGTTAAAATCACAAATTAAATTTGAAAAAACACAGAAGTTACTTTTAAATATTCATTCCTTTTACTTAAATCTACTGCATATTTTTAAAATAAATTATTTTAATTGTTCTCTTTTTTGTATCCTCCTGATAAGCAATGGACCAGCTGCAATAGAAGAATGTTGCAACTGGTTTCGCAAGAGGGTTGAGGAACTGAATGCTGAACAATACAGGCAAACTAATCACCATCAAGAACAGGTCTTATAACTACTGTGTTTTAATGCCAAATTGTTTAAAATTGTGAATAAATGCAGACATTTTAATAATACATAATTTAATTATTTCTAGGCTGTCAATTGTCTTGTGGGCACTGTGGTTTATGAGCGACTGGCTGGTGATGGTCCTAAGCTGGGTCCTATCACTAGAAAATATCCTTTAGTTACCAGGTATTTATTTTTTTGATTGTTTAGTAACTATCAGAATCTATCTATTATGCATGTATAGGTGCAAGTGTATGTTTTTCTTCCTGCACACAGTTTACTTAATGAATTGACTGTCTTTAAGCAACAACATAACTGTTTAATGAACAAATGTGACCAGAGAGCATAAAACAATACTCAGAGCACACTGAAGGTTTACATAGTGCAAATTGCTCGTGTTAGTGTAAGAGGGGTGAAACTAGGAAAGCTTACAGCTTTCAAGTTTGCTGTACTTGATGTCACTCACATATTTGAAGGCCTAAGGCTTTGATCTTGCACTACCAGCTGACACCAAGATAGGGCAACACCTGTCCTTTCTCCGTCAGGACATGCTACAAAATAGGAAACTCCCCAGCATTTTCAGTCTAGCAGCTGCTTTTTTTTTTTTTTTCTTTTTTGCACCTGTTTTATTTACAAGCTAGTTCATAGCAGAGATTTTTATTTCAAACACAATGTATTTCAGCTTACATGACTTCATGAGGTTGGTTTTGGTGTTTGCGTTTGCTTGTTTTAATTGCCTGTCTATTTTGTAGGTATTTTACTTACCCATTCCAAGAGCTAACTGTGGGGGAAGAAGAAGCTATGATACATCAGCCAGATAAAGCTTGTTACTTCATGGCTCATAATGGCTGGGTTATGGGAGATGATCCTCTCAGAAACTTTGCAGAACCAGGTTTGAAAAAGGACTTTGAATAATATTATAAACCTTTTGATATTCTAGCCAAAGCAAAAAGGATTTTGTTTAATTTGTCTTCTTTCTGAATAATAATCTATAACCCTTTCATGATTTTTTTATTTATTTTTTTTTTTAATTCTTCTTTACAAGCATGAAGATAATGTGTGTGAGATTTTTTTATTATTTCTTTTTTTGGCCAGTATAAACAACTGAATTTGTTCAGTGGTTTGCTGGTTTTTGTTCTGGTTTGCCTTCAAGTACAGTTTTTAGACTACTTTAAAGAAATAAAAGGAATTTTATTTGAATCTGTAGAATTATTGCAGTATCACTTTAGAAGTTCCCTTTGAGTAGTCTGAAGTTACACATCAGTGTAGGCTGTATAAGTTTTGAGTTGATATGGTTATTGTTAGACTTATTCTTCATTACAGTGTCCTGCTCTTCAGCAATAGAAAATTAAATTAAACGTTTTTATTTTGGTGCATATTCTGTACTATATATATACACTATAGTGCATTTCTTTCTCTTAAAGGTTCAAATGTTTACTTGAGAAGAGAGCTTATTTGTTGGGGAGACAGCGTGAAACTGCGTTATGGTAACAAACCTGAAGATTGCCCATACCTCTGGGCACATATGAAAAAATACACTGAAATCACTGCCAAATATTTCCACGGTGTTCGCCTTGACAACTGCCACTCGACACCTATCCATGTAGCTGAGGTACGCAGAACTAAGCATGTCTATTACAAAGCAGCTTCTGTCAGTGATAAAAGTCCTACACTTGCTACGAAATCTGCAGGATGTACATGGCAGAGTGCAGGTCTGAATGAACCTTCTTCACAGCATAAGGTTTCTTGACTGGTGGTGTTTAGATATTGTTTCACCTACTTTAAACAATTGGGAGAGTGGTGTAGATACTGTATCTTCTTAACTCTCCACATTAGCTGAAATACTGTGGCAGCAGATAGACCTGGTTAACTTTTCTGTCATATAGCTATGGACTTAGTGCAATGACAGCCATCTAGTGTGTCTGTTTCAGCTGGGGTTGTTGCCAAGACTTGGTTGAAAGTCTTAGTGTGTTTTTGGAAAAATATGTATTTTGTTACTGATGAATAAAACAGGAAGTGGTTTATTTCCCATAACTTAAAAATTGATCAGGAACACCTGCATAAAATTTTGACTGGCAGGCTTATTGCTAAGATTAGGGCGTATTGCTTACCACAGCACTGACTACATCCAGAAATTGTACTTATCTATTAAATTAGTTCTAAGTAGATTTGAGTAGTGCAGCTACTAAAAGCTATACAGTGGTTAGTCTTAGGTTTAGAACTTACCTAAATCTATGAAGAGCTCTCTAAAACAACTTGGTTTGCCCACACAGGAGTTCTAAGTGGCTCTCAAATCCAGCCATCTCAAAACTTCTGCCATTATTTCACTTATTACTGGTTTGGGAATGGTAACTTTGAAGGCTCAAACTGATGTTTCTCCTTAGAGTTTTACCTTAACAGGTAGCTCTCTTATCCAACCTTTATTCTTGCATTTTGAGTTAAGATTTTTGTTTAAAAACAAAGTTGTAATTAGCGTAGCCTTCAGAGAATTTTCCAGAATTAGTCAATGAATAATCTCTGTAAAATATAAACATGTTTTTAGGAGTGTGAACTGTTATTAATATTTTTAATGAGCTGCATATATGAATTACTCATTTATGTTTAGTTAAGTCATGTTAACAATTGCATATATGAAGCTGACAATGGACATTTTGCATTAAAAATGTATTATGATCTATAGGAGATGCTAGCAACAGCCAGATCAGTCAGACCTAATCTTTATGTGGTAGCTGAACTCTTCACGGGCAGTGAGTACATTGACAATGTTTTTGTCAACCACCTGGGAATTACCAGCCTGATTAGAGGTACAATAAACAGTTGAAAATTAAGTAGGATTGTCATGTATGGTTTGGAGTTTTTGATGTGAAACTAACATTGGTATGCTTTTTTTTTCCTTACATATTTGTGTTCTTTGCTTACGCAATTTTGTTTTCTTCATGTTCTATTTAACTTCTCCTGTGTTGTATGCTAACTCTTGATTTTGCTTGTATTTGTGTCCTGTTCTGTGTAACAACTTTTTTTGTTCCTTAATTTTGGCTTTCTGTTTGTCTTTGCTGCATGGCATTTTCCTATTGTCCAATCCCTGCCTAGCTTTGAAACTTGTCCTTTTTTGTATCTACCTTTCCCTTTTCTGTGGCTTTTTTGGCTGTGCTTTTTGCAGTACATGCTGGACACAGCTAGAAAATTGCGAGCCGATTTGTATGTAGTGGCTGAGCTGTTCACAGGAAATGAGGAGCTGGACAATATCTTTGTGAATAGGCTGGGCATTACCTCCTTAATAAGAGGTAGGCTTGTTGCGTGTGTGGTCTCTTTCCAATGAGAGATTATAGATTACTTGCTTTTTCCAAGGAAGAGGTTTCTTCTGGATTGTGCACTTTTAATTTCATACTCAATGTAATCAGCAGTACAGTTTTTGTCTTGTGACTTTTTTGGTACTCAACAAAAAATAGAGTACTAGCTATAAAATAAGACCTCCTGCATTAGCTTACAGAAGGTTAAGTATCTCATTCATACCCTAGTGAGATAAAAAGAAGTTGCAGCACAGTTCTGCTATGCAAGTACTGCATTGTGTCTGATGTTTGTTGCATGAGTTTCTTAAAGCCTATGAGAAAGTTTTGGTACTCTGCCTTTTTCTCCCTTTTTGCCCTTAGTTTTCTTTACCTTAATATGTTATAGGAAATAGAGTTCTCCGAGGTTATGTACCTACATGGGAGAATATAGTTATGTGATTTTTTTAAATTATTAACAACTGTAAAATGCTGCATTACCATCTCTGTGCATGCTGTACTCTGTAGTAATTATTCAAACACCTATTTTCTTCTTTAGAGGCAATGACTGCTTATAACAGCCATGAAGAAGGAAGGTTAGTTTATCGTTTTGGAGGTGAACCTGTTGGCTCTTTTGTTCAGCCACGTTTGAGGCCATTGATGCCAGCTATTGCTCATGCACTGTTTATGGATATCACACATGATAATGAATGTCCCATTCAGGTGAGCACCTAAACTGAAACCCAGAGTTTGTGCTGAATGTTTCCTGAACTGATATTTATGAACCATGGGAGAGTTTGGTGCAATCTAGATGTTTTTTCCTGAGAGATATTTAAGAATAATGTGTTTCAGATCTTGATAGTTTCATGCACAGAAGGAAATTTTTTAACAACTTGCTCTGACACTCCCTTTCAAGGGCAAAAGTGTATAAAGCTACTTAATGAGTTGTTTTGCTTCTTTCTTCCCGGTGACTGGAAGTAATTCCATCTTTGCTTGTTAACCTGTTCTCCTGAGCTCCTGTTTTACAGGAGAGAATGAGAAAGAATGGGGGAATTGGAGTGCTTATTTTTGAGGGTTTATTTTAAGTTGCTTTTGTTAGTGCATGTGTAGTATTTTTTCAATAATTCTGTTGTGATTGAGAAAATTATGATCATGTAAATAGCAATTCCTCTGTTAAACTGAGTATACCTTTTGTATGTTGAATGGGGAGGGCTGAGTTATGTCTTTGATTTGCTATTTATTAAATATCTATTTTTTAACATAGCACCGATCTGCATATGATGCTCTTCCTAGTGCAATGATTGTTTCCATGGCATGCTGTGCTACAGGGAGCACCAAAGGCTATGATGAACTAGTACCACACCAGGTATGTGTGTAGTTTATCTCCTAAATTACTCTTTAAAATGTTAACTCTTTTCTTGTCCTAGGACATGTATTTTGATGTTGTTTATTTGAAATTCCATGCAGTTTACTAGTTGGCACTACTGTAGGGGCCAATTTCATATATACCTTGAACTTATATAGTTAAGTCCTACAGCTGTTTAGTTGTTTTTTTCAGAGTAGTTTTTATTTGCTTAAATCTCCATTTCTTTACAGATCTCTGTAGTATCTGAAGAGAGGTTTTATGCAAAATGGAATCCAGCAGCACACCTGTCTTCTGGTGAAGTTAATTTCCAAACAGGAATTCTAGCAGGAAGGCTGGCCATGAACAGGCTGCATCAGGAGCTGGGGGCTAAAGGCTTTAATCAGGCAAGTGAGCATAACATTTCAGTTTTTCCATATTTATGTTCTGAGTGAGCACAGCTGCAATATTATGGTGTTTTTTTAGGTGTACGTAGACCAAGTTGATGAAGATATAGTGGCAGTGACAAGGCATTGTCCTAACACACACCAGTCTGTTGTGGCTGTAAGTCGAACTGCCTTCAGGGATCCTAACACTTCCTTCTACAGTAAAGAAGTACCTGAAATGTGTATACCAGGTAATCATATTTATTTTAAAAAGATGGCAAGAGTACAAACAAATTCAGTTTATTCTAGTTCCATACTTTTCAACTTCGAGCACAGGAAATCAATATGAGAATTTTCAGCATGTAGCACTGCTTTTCCATGTACTAACACGTATGCACCAAAAGTGGTTAAAGAAACAATAACAAACATAACTTGCTTAGGGTTTCCTTGGGCATTCATAGAGAGTATACTCCTGCTATGAGCTCCCCATGGGATTGTGATTTTATTTATGGTCTTGTTCGTGACCTGGTAAGAAATAGTTAACAGCAAGATGATTAATTGTACAGCCGTAGGGGTGGAGGCAGTTACTGATTATTATACTGGGGAAAAGGCTAAAATCTTATATTTGTCAATGTCATTTGTCTTCAACTTTCTTAGATGTCGCTATTTTTGTGGTTATAAAATACATCTTAAAAATAGACAACATTGTACTGTGTAAGTTAATATAACTGTAATATATAGGTCATACAAACATAATATTCATTTCATATGTAAAGCATAATGACTTCTACACGTTACCTGAAAATATTTCTGAAGAGAAGCTTACCAAACTGGCTTTTTAAGTCTACACCATTCTTTGTATGCGTGTGCCTGTGTTAGTCAGGCACATTATATATGAAGACATTTACAAGTGATTTCAAGACTTGTATACCTCAGTTTGTTTATCACTGAAAGGACCAGGAAAATTAAGTTGTTTGAATATTAATATAAGTTGTTACACTTTTAAGATAAATATCTGTACAGTTTGGAAACCAGTCTAATACAGTGTCCTAAAAGATAAGGAAGCTGGTGATCAGTAGAAGACAGGTTGTAATAAGCTAGTTAGAGTTATTTTTATGGTTAATTTATTAAAAAATAACAAAATTGCTATTTTAAAATATAGTACAGCCAATGAACTTGTAATAAATGTTTATAGGATATTTTAAACACTTCCCCATATGTTTTGTCACCTTTGGTTGTTCTTTAGCTGTGCAACTGAGACTTCTATTTTGTATATTTAAGGGTTTGTTTTAGGCTTTGCTTCATGTTTTTTAGAATAATTACTTTTAATCTAAGGTATCTTAACTACAATATGAAATAATTTTTCTTAGGAAAAATAGAAGAGATAGTATTTGAGGCTAGGACTATTGAGAGAGATGCTAGTCCTTACAAAAAGGATAAACACTTCATAAATGGATTGCCTAATTTCACGATGGAACTCAGAGAGCATATCCAGGTAACTAGCTTCCTTCACCCATGTTCTGATGTAATATTTTGTGTTTGTGATATTTTATATTAGAAAAAGATACTGGATTTCAGTTGCAAATATGTTTTCTTGTCTAAGATTACAGACAGTAAAATTATAAAGCAAGCTGGGACTGCCATAAAAGGGCCAAATGAATTTGTTCAAGAAATAGAATTTGAAAAGTTAACACCAGGAAGTGTAATAGTATTCAGGTAAGCTAATGTAATTGCCAAATGGCTGTGTCAGTTAAAATAGAATGTTAGGATTCTTTGTTTTGAGATTTGAGAATATTCTAAGTACTGTGTTTTTACAAATTATGCATTTATCTTTACAGAGTTAGTCTTGACCCTAAGGCACAAGAGGCTGTTGGCATACTCCGCAATCATTTAGTCCAGTTCAGTCCTCATTTTAAATCTGGAAGTCTTCCTGATGATCATTCAGCACCCATATTAAACACATTATTTTCTTCGTGAGTATTTAAGTTTCTGAAGTAGAACTGAAAGACGTACAGTGGGAGTGAAGAGCAGTGTAAACTTAAAGTGAAGACTTTTTTTGTTTTGTTGTTACTATGGGTGGGTTTGGATTTTCAGAGTGCAATAACTCTGAGACAGTAATTTTATATGTATAATACTACACTTAATACTTAAAAACTTCACAGGCTTTTTTGTTCATATTCTGTGTAATTCCTGCTTAAGTTCAACTTTCTAACCTGGAGTGCTTGTCAGTATTGGGAAATGAAATGATTGTTAGACATTTATACTTATTACTGTGTTTCTAAATAAATACTGAAACATTTGAGCAGAACCTTTTGGAACACCTGAAAAATCAGGCTCTTAACTTCCAAGATAAGTGGCAAGAGTTGTATATATTTCATTATCTTAATGTAAGTCTGAAACTACAATTGTTTGTGAAATTATTTCCCTATTTCTCTACTACGTTGCTTCTGGGGTTGAAATTTGTTTTCTCCACTATTTTTTCAGTATTGCGTCTAAACTAACACTGGCTGACCTAAATCAAGTACTGTATAGGTGTGAGGCAGAAGAACAAGAAGACGGTGGAGGTTGTTACAATATACCAAACTGGTCACCCCTGAAGTATGCAGGCCTCCAAGGTAATAGTTTCAGCATTGTTTTTCTGCCAAGAAAAAAGTAAAATGGAGCAGCTCAATCTTGATCATACCTTAATTGTATGGTTAGTGCCATTGTTTGGATAAAAAGCACTGCAGTTGTTTCTGCTTGACCATGCTACTCAGCAGTGTTGTACCTGGGAAATAATATACTAAAGCAAGAACACTCTCTTTCAACACTCTGGGCTGCAAAGTTTCAATAAGCATTTTAACACCAATGCCCTTGCATGGATCTCCAAGGAATACTCATACTAATTAAACCCTAGGCATTACTACATTACTGAGGAATGTCATGTGTGAATTTCATGCTATTAGTTATTCCACAGTGATTATCATAACTGTCTAGGATGTATGCTGAGGAAACTACAATTGAGTTGTGTCCTAATTTGTGCTGCAGATCACAAGAAGTAATACTGTTAAATCCAGTTAAAGCATCTGTTGCCATGTACCATTTTCTCATGAACTTTAATTGCTGTTTGCAGTAATGGTGTGCCTTTTAACATGGAGTTGGGTTTGTGTCTTCAGGATTAATGTCAGTGATGGCAGACATTAGACCAAAGAATGATTTGGGTCATCCATTTTGTGATAATTTAAGATCTGGAGACTGGATGATTGATTATGTGAGTAATCGTCTGATTTCACGTGCAGGAGCCTGTGCAGAAGTGAGTAAAAATATTGATTTGGTGACTTCTGGATTTTAAGTTATGAATTCATTTCCTATTCACTTGTTCCTTTGCTAGTCAGTTTTTTTACTTTGTTTTATTATAATATTCTTTTCCTACAATACTAACAAAATACAGTATCTTTATATAGTTGATTTTTCTTGCCCATTTATATAATAGTACAAGTATAATACAAATTTAACCCTACTGTTTTTCTTAGAGTTCATCTCTCAGCTGCTATTTTGGATTAGGAGGGTACAGTAGTTCTACCACAAACATCTAGCATGGACAACTTCTTAGACGTGCTGTTTGTGTTAAGAATAACTGAAGATAACCTCACCTTTCTGGTGGTCAAGCATAACTTGGGTATAATGAATGCACAAAAACTATGACAAATACTTTTACTAGAAGGATCCTGAAGGCTAGGCATTTGAACCCTAGGGTTCTTAAGCTCCAATTATATTGTATCTTAACAGGTTGGTAAATGGTTGAAGGCCATGTTTGTCTACCTAAAGAGAATTCCACGCTACCTCATCCCATGTTACTTTGATGCCATATTAGTGGGTGCATACACAACGCTTCTGGATGTGGGATGGCATCAGATGTCCAGGTATGCTTGGCATATCCAAGCTCTAGAGGTATCTGTATGTATTTGCACCTTTTAAGTTTTATCTGCTGGAGAATGTAGTTGGAATATTTACATACTCCTCCAATGCAAAAGGGTAAAATGAGTAGTAAATATAAAATCTGTCTTCCAGTGGTGGTGGTTTGAAAGGTTTAGAGTTCAGATGTGTATTCAAGGTTTGAATTTATGACAACTGTTGGCATTGTGCAGTAGGAGAAGGAAACCTTAAGCCAGCATTTTTCTGCCAGGTTTCAGAATTTTTTTTTTGCTGTCATTTTAGTACAACTGCAATGGTTCCTTAAAGCTCAGGGAAGAAAGAAAATACCAGATTGTACTTCATGGTGCTGCTTTGTTCAACATTTCTTCTCAAACACAGCTAAATATCCTTTATTGTCTGAACACTTTGCTGAGTTCTTGAAATAATTGTTTAATCTTCAGTGTCAGCTTCTCTATTTTTTCTTGGAAAGGGATGAAAGATTAATTTGATGGAGGCTTTATTCTAGCTATGATCATTTTGAACATACCGGTATTGTTTTGCAGTTGTTTAATGGACAGTGAATTTGGTATGGCTGTGAAATCATGTGGAAACTAGATTTTATGAAAATGCTTGAGCTGAACTAGTCAGGAATGCAGGTTGCATTATTTTAGACAACGTGTTCGTTAATTTATTGAATCACAATTTATTGTTTATATTTATGTATAAAAACGTGGAGATATTTAAAAATACTGACTAGGTTTAACATAAAAGTTTGTTGAAAGTAAACTATCTTTTGTCACATTTTTAGAGTGTTGAGTTTGTATGCAGGCATCAAGTAAAACAAACCAGTTTCCTTTTTTAACCCTTTTCCCTAGAAGCATTTGACATAAACACTCTTATTAGAATTAATAAATTAAAAGTTAAGACTTAACATTGGGCACCCATTTTAGGGAAAAAAGTTATTTACAAATTAAAACTTATGTACAAAATTAGTTAATGCAAAATACTAATATTAACTCTTGATCTATATTATGCATATTGCTTAGTCTACTGTAAATGAAAAATTGTACATTTTATAGACAGATACTGCTGAATGCAAAGTTATTTTAATTTAATTATGTTGAATTACAGCTTTGTGCAGAATGGATCAACATTTGTTAAACACCTTTCCTTGGGTTCAGTCCAGATGTGTGGGATAGGAAAATATTCTTGTCTGCCAGATCTGTCTCCGTCATTACATGATGTTCCCTATAGGCTGAATGAGATTACAAATGAGAAAGAACAGTGTTGTGTTTCCTTAGCAGCTGGTAAGTGAGGGCAACATATTTTTAAAAAAAAAAAAAAAATCCAGAATAGTTAAACTGGTTTTAGTAAGTGCATTAAAATTTTCTCCATCGTGTTTGGGATCCATATGTGAGAAACCATGTATAAAATGCAGGCAGTGGTTTTCTTATTATTCCCCTGTGTTTTAACTCATGTTTAAAATGACAATTTTCCCATATTAAAAAATACAGGAGTTTTGTGTAGCAATATTTTTGGGGGACAACCATTTTTTTTCTGCTCTTCGGGAGCTTATAAACACTTCATTTAGAGACATTTTTAGCTATATCCACTTTTATCATACATGGGGATCCAGAAGTATGTTCTGATTCTAGAAAACTTGTTTGAGATAAATATACTTGGCATAATAGTTTTGAATTTACCTGTTTTAAGCATGAATTTAAGAACTGAATTGTAATGAAGGGTGAATTTATTGTTTACAAGTTCCCAGAAAAAAAATACATTAGCACACTAGAAGAATGTCTGATCTGAAACTGTCCCCAAAAAGCATAAAAGCAGTCAGCAAATAGGTTTTATACCTCCAAATGTTCTGCCAGCATCTGGCAGCCTTTCAATTGGGCACTTTTCCTGTGGCCAAAGTATTATCTTCCTTGTTTGGAATGAATTTATTTTTGTTCTGAGTTGGCCCATTCCTTTTCTGAAACCATAGAAACTTACCATCCTGAGAGTCTAAGGCATCTGTCTTGCTGGGGTGTTTATTTTCTTCTTGTTCTTGTTGTCTGTCTTTCTCTCATGGAATTTGTCTTTAGTTTCTGTTTTTTAGTAACATTCCATTTGCCTGCTTTAGTGTTACTTAGAAACACAGAGGCACAATGTTCCTTTAAATTGGTCATAAAGTTTAATTGTATGAAAGGCTTTGGTTTTAAATGTTCCCTTCACATATTCACTTGTAGTTGTGTCTGAGATTTTTAATTCCCACATGGATGGTCATTTTCAAGTGCTGTTGCTCTGTAATATATTGCAGACATGTGGAGGTCATATCTGACTATTAGCAAATAGTTTGTAAAAGTAAGTGATAGAGGTTAAAACGTTCTATCAAGTATGCACAACAGGCTGCTGTTTTGAAACCATATAGAATTTTGTGTTAGATTGAAAAGTTGGTAAATGGAAGAAACAAGTATGGACCTTACTGTTTTAATTACTATGTTTTATCAGTCAGTATAATTCCTAAAGTTACATGTTACAATGTAGCAGCAACATACAGTTCTAGGAGCTGCTACTGTGATGGCACAGATCTCATACACAAACTCATCAGCAAAGTGGTACAAATCTTGTCATAGTTCTGGCTTTTTGGCTTTTAATTTTCTTTGTGGTTTTTTTTTGGTTACAGGATGGCACTTGGTTAAGTTACAAAGTGATTTAATAAAAATGTAGATGTGACTTACATGGGATTCTGATGTATGATCTTCACATTCTAGAAGTTAATTGTTCTAAAATGAGGTTTTATTTAATTTGATCAATAACTTGGTTTAGAAGAGTGTTTAAATATATTAATCTAGGGAAAAATGTGAATATATTTTTACTTCTCGTTATTTTATGCATGCTTTTTCACATGATTTCTGCCACATAAATTAGACAAACAATGACATTTATTTTTAGGTTTACCTCACTTTTCCTCTGGAATTTTTCGTTCTTGGGGACGGGATACCTTTATTGCACTGAGAGGTCTAATGTTAGTTACTGGGCGCTATCTAGAAGCAAGGTAAGACTGACTTATTCTTAGTTCTTAATGATTTAGCAGGTAGTTGGGAATAAAGGCATGCTCTCAGAACCTGTGGTGGACACACAGGCTGTTACAAGCACTTGATGTGCAGTATAAAACTTTAATTGCTCTAGATAGACTTGAGAGTTTTCTCTCAGTGGAATTCAAAATACTTCTCTTCTGCTCTCTTAGCACTGATATGAAACTAATGTTCTGTATAGATGAGGTAGTTTTAACTCCTATGACGCTACTGCTTGTCCTTAAAGTGGTTGCATGATTTATTTATTTAAGAAGTTAATGTAGCAAGATGATAATCTTTTTACCAGAAAGGTATGATTGCATGTCTGTTCTGCCGTTTTTCTGTAAATGCAAGTATTTGTCTATTAATAATAGAAAACAGCTATTTGTGGATTGTTGATAATCAGTCTGTAAATGTTTAACCTGACAAATGAGCCACATAAGCCAGATATATTGATCTGAAGTTTCTGTTAATCTTTTAATTTGAGTAGATATCACTGTATGATACAAACATAATAATTTGTTTTGATTTTGCATGTATTTAGGCTTCTGTAATTTTGGCCAGTTGTTACCTTTTCCATGCAGTAAGGTCATGCATTCTACTAGTATGTTTATATTCCCTTTTAAAGCTAGTTGGAATCCATGTTTTCCACAAGGCATGCACAGTGGTTCTCAAATGAAACTTCTCATAACCTCAGTTGCCGTCACCTGTCTATATTTTAATAGATCATTCCCATATACTCTTGCTCTCCTGCCCCATTCCACCCCATGCATCAGAATGGATACTGCAGTAATCATAAACTGTTAATAAAAGCCTTCCCTGTTACCTCAGTGGTATTTGAAATTAAGCTCTATATCTCTACCCATGAAAAAGCAAACTCATTTTTCCATGTTAGTAGATGTTGCATGTTTTGTACAAACTGATTTTAAATGTATTTGTGTTGGGAAATATATAGGGTATAAATTTATTTTTGTAAGTTCATGTTAAATGAAGAAATTTTTAGCTTTCACCAACAAACTTCTGGCATCTGTCTTCAAGATCCTGTTTTTCCCCTTGACTTACTTTGTTATTATGGTAAATGCAAATGCTTTTGTATTCTTGGTCCAGTAACGGCCTTGATAACTTAGGGAAGACTGTTTTTCTTTTGTTCTAGAAACATCATTTTAGCATTTGCTGGAACTTTAAGACATGGCCTCATTCCCAATCTGCTTGGCCAGGGGACACATGCCAGATACAACTGTCGTGATGCTGTATGGTGGTGGCTTCAGTGTATCCAAGACTACTGTAAAATTGTTCCAAATGGATTAGACCTTCTCAGGTGTCCTGTTTCTAGGATGTACCCAAGAGATGATTCTTCTCCTCAGCCTGCAGGCACTACGGTAAAGATCACTTCTGATTTCAGTATTTAACCCAACTATAAATGTTTAATGAATTCATGTAATTTTTCTAGCTATGAGACACTGTTGCTATCTGTTGTTAATGGTAAAATTTGGTTACAGCACAAGAATTCCATATTTTAGGCACTTTTTACTATATCTGCATCACATAACTAGACAAGTGCAGGGGCTTGGAGATGGAGAAAGAAAAATTTCATCAGCTTTGCCTTTATTTTTTTTCTTTGCTTTTTGTCTTGAAAAAATGTTTACATTCAAAATTTTATACAATGTATTGTCACTGACAAAGATGCTACTGAAAATGTTAGATGCTTTTCTTCTGAAGTATCATAAGCGAGAGGCTAAGAATTGATACTGCTAGAGCTTGTCTATTAATTTGTCATCTTGCCTTTTGCATATCATCCAAACATGCAATCAATCTAGGATCAGCCACTTTATGAAGTAATACAGGAAGCAATGCAGCGACACATGGAAGGCATAAACTTCCGAGAAAGGAACGCTGGTCCACAGATCGATCAGAACATGAGAGATGAAGGTAACAAGTGGAACACTTGCCATACAATTCAAAACATGGCAATTATGTTTTACATTTATTGTCCTCTAGCTGTTGAGTATATTTTAAAAAAATAAGTTGTTTAATGCACCTAAATCTATATTTTAAATACCTTTTAATGTTTTAGAAGCATCTAATTAATTGTTTATTATCAGCAACTGTTCATATGTTCTGGTACAGGTTATCTTTAGAAGTTCACTTGAAAAGTTCAGTTGCCTCCAGAAAGCCACCTTAACCTCTTGTTTGGAGGGTATTTTATTTAGGAAGTTTGGGCTGAGATGGTGGAGGAGTTGGGGTTCTGTTTTCTATAAAATATAGATTTCATATGTGATATTTTTGCTTGGCAGGTTTTAATGTAACTGCAGGTGTTGACAATGAAACTGGCTTTGTCTTTGGAGGGAACAAATTTAATTGTGGCACTTGGATGGATAAAATGGGAGAGAGTGACAAAGCTCGCAACAAAGGAATTCCAGCTACTCCAAGGTACAACATCTAGGCTTTTGAGGGGGATTTTTAAGTTTATTTTTTTAGCTGAAATTTTTCTCCAGAAGTACTGTTTTCTATTAACATATCTGAAAGGTAAGCTCACTAATGTTCTAAATGTTTCTGCCTACTAAAGTGTACATGGTAATTTGACGTTTTTGTGTTCATTTGAAGAAAAAGGTGTATGATTAGGAGGTGAACCCCTCAGCTTATGGCATGGTCTGAGTTCCATGCAAAGAGTAGACATTTGAATTCAGGTATAAAATGTAAATTAGGTAAAAGTGTACACTTGCGTCATTGGTCCGCAACAACTAGTAGTATAGAAATTTATTTGTTATTTAGACTTGGTATAGGAGACAGCTATTGATAATTGTGTTGTTTGAACACTACCTATTTAGAATAAAAAATATGTACAACATCCAAGTTTCTAAAGTTGAGATTAAATATTTTAAAAATAAGCTTTTCACTATGTGCCAGCAAACTGCTGGAAACATCCTTGCTTTAGTTTAGTACAGCAGTACTAAGAAGTCCAAGAAGTGCATTTAGTGCTTATTTTAATGCTTCACTTTTGACTCGAGTAATTCTATTATGGCTGAAATGCTATCATACAGTCACCAGACTATGGGCAGATGAGAACCTCTGTACTGAACATAGTTTTAATATCAGAGGATCAATTAGTTTGAAGCTGATGATTTTTTCATGTTCTTAATCACTGGTATAAAATCTTAAATCTGTGCAAATTGGCTGGGTATGATAATATCACTTTAAATTAGGCAATTGTACAGAAAAGAAAAGTATATGTTGGCTAGTTTAAAATCACCTCTTTTTCCACATTTTTCCTCTCTTGTTTCTTCATTAGGTGTAATTCTAATATTCCAAATGCTTATGCTAGTGCAATCTTATCTTATTCTTTGCCCTTTGTGAAACTCAAACCTACTTCATAAAACTGCATGTGCTTGAAAATGGCAGAAAAGCTTCAGTGTAGATGAAGTTAAGATAAACATCTAGGGGACAAAATAGTCTAAACCTTGCCTGCATGATTCTGTCAGAACTGAGCTACTACCCAGGAAGGTAATCTGGTCAGTGATAGCTTTTAAAAGTAATATCTTAGTGTACAGCAGCAGCCAAAAGAAACTAATAAAAAATAATATTGCGTGTCATTAGTAAAGATGAAGCATCGTCAAACTTTGCACCTGCAAGAGACACTTGAATCTTGAGTGTTGTGTGTAGTGCTAGTCTCAAGCAGGACATAATAAAGGATGGTACAGAGAAGGGCAGCTAAAAGTAAAAGAGATGGATTAGCTGGCTTGCAAAGACACACTGGAATGTCTTAAGGACTCTTCATTTTCAAGACCATGAGGGTGAGAGAGGTTTGACTGCAATTTAGAAAACCATGACAGTAGTGCTAATGATGGAGCACAAAACACTGCAATACTGTAGAACTTTGGTTTGCTTACATAGGAGAAATAGGGGACTAGCAGGAGAAAAGGGAAAAAACGTCTAAAGATACAGGGTTTTTTGTTGCTTAATTTTTAACAGCCATCTTAAAGTAAATCTTGGGCTTATTTTAATAATTATTATTTTAGAGACGGCTCTGCTGTGGAAATTGTTGGCCTGTGCAAGTCGGCTGTTCGCTGGTTGCTGGATTTATCTCGGAAAAATGTGTTTCCGTTCCATGGAGTCACTGTAAAAAGACATGGTAAAAACATGCACATCTCATAATTTTATTATGTTAAATAGTATGTAAAATAACTAAAACAATTAAGTGGTGGCTATATACCATCAGGAATGGTTATCAATCTATTCAGGGAAGTGTAGGGGGAAAAGGGGAAAAAAATAGTCAAGTATCTCGTATGAATAATTTTTTTTGTTACTAAAAAAATTAAGAGTTGTTATTGTCTGGTCTATTTCAAATACTTCATTCCATGTAATAAGGTGTGAATTATAAAGGAATTTGTGAGCCTAAATATCATTTTTCAAAATGGGTATAAGTGATAGGATTATTATGTATTAGGATTATATGCATCATTCATTACAAGAATGTTAAGTAAAATTACACAAGTCACTTTTCTCACCCCAATGTTTACAACACGCAAAAAAAAATTTTGTGAATATTTACATAAATATCTTTAGAGATCTCTTATGTTTCAGAGTGATACTTGCTCTGGTTACAAAGTTACTTTGATTTTACCAATCCCAAGTGAATATATGTGTGCACTCTAAAGCCTTTTTATGCTTCAGTAAATGATATATTGGAAAACAGTTAATTTTAGTGGTTCTTTTGTTCTATTTTAGAAAATGTGAATGTGTTTTTGGTGGTTTTCTTCCAGATCTGTTCTGAACAGAATAGATTCCTAGGTCATAAACTTACCTGTCACTTTAATAGTTATTAAAATCTTTGGCTAAAGTTACACAGTTCAGAATTCAGTACACAGCAATACAACCCACAGATGTAGAAATAATACTTATAGGACTTCCCTTATATCTTTTGTTCCAGAATCATAAGCAATTTTTTAGATTGAATTTGATCTATATACACTACCGTCTGTTAATGTCATGTAACTTGAGTTTAAATGTCATTTGTCTAAAGCTGAATCTATTTTCAAACCAGCCTTAATTCCTAGTCAAGATCTATGCCTTACGAGTTTCTAGGATTTTTTTGTTCTTCTGGTAATACCATATCTCAAGTTTGGTAGTTTAGTCTTTTTTGCTATATTCCAACTGTAGTTTAAGAAAAGGTGGTAATAATCCTGTGCTCACCTAATGTAATATTGGCATACAGTTCTTTACTATTTTTGGTTCTTTCTTCAAAGCATTGCTTATTTAAGGTCTATGTGTATCTCAGTCAGGAAGATATGCCTAGTATAATTCTGCTGACTAAAACCTGATGTTTTTTCAGTCTCACTGGAAGTTTCAGTGCGCTGTTCCTGTCATCTGTAGAATTGTCTTAAGCGTGGGAAATAACTAGCTGGAGAGAAGTGACCCTGGGTCTGCTCCTGTTATGTTGTCAGGAATTCAGGAAGAGAGAGATTTTAAAAGAGACACTTTTATCCGAATGTTTTGACACTTTTTTTGCAGACTCCAAAGTAGCAAGAGTATTTATACAAAATACTATAAAGACTGGACATGTTACCATATTGACATTAATTATATATTTTCAACTTAATTAAGAATGTACTGTAGATCACAGCGCCTCTTACTGTTCGATCCTAGCTAACTGCAAGTTTGGAAGTGTGTAAAAAATGTTGTGTTGGAGTTATCTGCAGTATAAGTCAACTTCTAGATAATAACTTTTTGCAAAACTGCTATGGCCTTCATTGTGTTAGGAGTATCTAAAGTAAAACTTAAATAAGCAAAACAGTAAAAATAGAGATAAACATACTTCTGGTGTTACCACTGTGGGTGTTTTCTGAAAATACAACCTGTATATCACATCTTGCAGGAAAGGAGGAGACTATCACATATGATGAGTGGAACAGAAAAATTCAAGGACACTTTGAAAGGCTGTTCTTTGTCTCTGAAAACCCATCAGATCCTAATGAGAAACATCCAGAACTTGTTCACAAACGTGGAATTTACAAGGATAGCTATGGAGCTTCAAGTCCATGGTGTGATTACCAACTCAGGCCAAATTTTACAATAGCAATGGTTGTGGTAAGTGTGGGGAGTGAAGGGAAGCATTTGCACTCCTAACATTTTGCTTCATTATTGAACTAAGCTTGCATTGTAATGTTAACCTGCCTGGCATTATATTAGGAACATACATTGCTTAGAATAACTTCTTGAAAGCTTTTATTTCTATGCTTTTAATATTGATCCATCTTGGAGCATCTCCTAAAAATACATCCCTGACAGGGCTTACCTAAATGAAAATGCTATAAAGGATATAGATGGGATAAATTTGCAGTGTCCACTGTATTCAGAATGTCTTCTTGGGTCAGGTCTGGGAGGCTACTTTTCCCATCAAATCGGCTAAAATACATAGCAGGTTTATTGTCTTTATCAGGTTTGTAAAGAGCTTCAGTAATAATATTGTCAAGTGTGTTTAAAATAAAATTAAAAGAAAATAAAACACTGGGTAGCTTCTATCTTCTTGCCTACTCGGACTTTTCTGTTTCTGAAGTTGATTCAGTAATACAAGACTTTGGATTTTTGTGGTCTTCTACATTTGTTTGCACAGTATTATGTGAGTACATGTGCAGAGTTTACTTATTAAATCTTTATTTTTTTAGGCCCCTGAATTGTTCACACCTGAGAGAGCTTGGAAAGCTCTGCAGATAGCAGAAGAAAAGTTGCTTGGTCCATTAGGCATGAAAACCTTAGATCCAGAGTAAGTATACAAGGATAGGTGTTAATTACAAAACACAACAGTGGGAATTATTTGAGATGTAGGGCTAGTCTTTATTTCATTAAAATCCTAATAGATGCAATAAATACTTCTGGAACAATTATTTTGCTATTCTAGAAGTCCATGCAATTGATGTTACTTTTGTAGGCAAACACCAGGTGTTCTTGGATGCCATGCAGTAAGAAAGTCAAACTTGGTATCATACATTGAATTTGCATCTTGCTACATGTTTATATCTGATACAGTGTACAGTAGTACAGTTTGAGTAAAAGCATAAGGACAAAATTATGAATTCAAGTCAGTACAAGACTCTGACAATTTTCCTACTGGTTTAAACCATGTTTGGAATTTGATTGTCATGTAGAAGGCAGAACCTGGTGGAGACTTCCCAAACTTAACCATCATTAAATGTAAATACAATGCAAATTGTTGGTTCTTTTCTGCTCTCCAGTTATGTATCATTTTTGTTAAAGCTTTGTTTGCATGATTTATTCTTTTTCTTGCAGTGATATGGTTTACTGTGGAGTATATGATAATGCGCTTGACAATGACAACTACAATGTAGCCAAAGGTTTTAATTATCACCAAGGACCAGTAAGAACTTGTTTCTTTAATTTAAGAACAAGTACTGTCACCTTTTCAAACTGACAGCTATAATATTATCTTTTAATTCTTTGCATAGGAATGGCTGTGGCCAATTGGATATTTTCTTCGTGCTAAATTGTACTTTTCAAAGTTGATGGGTCCAGAGATATATGCAAAAACTGTAGTGATGATTAAGAATGTTCTTTCTCACCACTATGTTCACCTTGAAAGGTAAGACATCAGCTGTCACAGATTCAAAATACTCATTCAAGCTAGTGTTATCCACTTTCCAATTGCATGTAGAAGTATAGATCTATAATATACACAGCATCTGTTTTCTACGTAACAAGTTCAGTACTATATGTGCTACTGCAGATATCAAGTGAGGTTTCAAGTACAGCTGAGATAGAGCTTTTTATAGATTGCAGATTGGGTGAAATAAACCTGAACTAAAAATTAATATTTAATTTTGTAAAAAAAAATGCATTTCAGAAAACAAGTTGAATAGTAGGGTTTTTTAATAAAATATTTCAAAACAACCTACAAATCAAAATAGTTAAAAGACTAGTAGCAGCAGATCAAAATTGTGGCAGATAAGCTGATGCAAAATATTTTTAGGATTTATTGTGTAATAAAATAGGAAATTAGCATCATAGTGTTCCAGAAGCTTAATAACATTGATATTCAAAGAAAGCAGAGGAGTTTGCTTATGGCCCTTAAATGTGGCTTTGCATTTTGTGTTCTCTCTTAAAAACCAAACCACCAAACCCACACTATTTTTTCCATTTTCTGTGTGTTATTCTTTTAATTCTTAAAGATTTGAGACAAATTAAAACAAACAAACAAAGCAAAGGTCTTGCCTTTTATCTCTTCTGTATAATTTGTTCTGCAGTACTAGAACTATGCATTTATTTGTGCCCGTAAGAGTAATTCATAGGGCTGGTCATGACAGAAGGGTTTGTCTGATGACACAAGGAAGAAAATGGATTTCTTAAGTAACTTTTTGTTTTACATAGTGTCTTGTCCTATTGTGTTGTTTAGCAGTATTACCAAATAACTCACAGCATGGTAACATTCTTTGTTTTTTCTTACTACTTGAGTATACTTCTACTCTATTTTGATATTTCATTTCTGTACAGAATTATTAATGTAGCAACAGGCTCAGCTTATGAGTATTTCTGTATGTTAGTTTGTGGAAGTTTTTTATTCCTGTGAAGGAAAAAAAGCATATGTAATCATGCTATCTTCTAGCCATTGTCACTTTAGCACCATAGTCCAGTATCAATTGTAGTTAAAATACCTTTCAGTTATCTCAGAGGTCACTTGGATTCTTCTAACTGCAAGACTCCCTCAAGGAGAAATAGGAGCAAAGTGCCAGTACTGTAAGTTCAGATAATATTAGTAAGAGAGAGTCTGCTTTGAAGAAGAGACCCCTACAAAAACCTACAATCCCCACTTGCAGGGGAAAAAATTTGAGTTAGATATCAGTTATTAAAAACATACTGTGCCTGTAGGACAACAGACATTTTATTCATTATTTTCATTTCTTACTGAGATAATATTCTAAAAGGTTTTTTAATTAAATGTTCTCTTAATTTTAATGTACTATTTAACACCAGCATTTGTTTGTTTTTTCCTTTACTAGATCGTCCTGGAAAGGGCTTCCTGAACTGACCAATGAAAATGGACAGTATTGCCCTTTTAGCTGTGAAACTCAGGCCTGGTCAATTGGTGTTATCCTTGAAATCCTTTATGACTTGTAAAAGTTTATTTTGATTTGATTAAACTTCTGTGGTCTTATTATTGGGCATAAATGAACAGTTGGCTTATACTGCAAAGGAAATGTCCTGTTCTGCACAACCACTTAAGCTGTGTCCTGACTTTCAAAGATGCTGAGTGCCAGCAGCTCCTTTGCCCTACAACTAACTGTGTGGGGTTGGATTGGTTTTTGAAAATCAGGCCATGGCAGTAAAATAAAACTGCAGTGCACACTTGATGCAGAAACTTTTAGTAAGGAGCAATTTCAATTACATGCACAGACTTAATTTTAAGTAATTTTATTTTTTTAGATTTTTCAAATAAAAATTAATGAAGTCAGGCAGCTCTTTTCTGAGCTAAAAAAAAAAGTAGTACAGCTCTTATGTTGTTGGTATTTTGTCTCCTGAAGAGTAAGTGGATGTTTTGCAAAGGCATGCTTGAAGAGGAGTAGACTAACCTATAGCATTCTGAATTGTATATACTTTGTGCTGCAGCCCATACATTAATGAAGGCAGAATATGTTGTCTCTCTGGAACTGTATTACGGGGATTTTTGTTTGTGTTCAGTTGAACACTTCATTAAGCAACCACAGAAGTAAAGTTTGAATACTGCAATAAACCAACCTTTGAAGCTATATAGAAAATTTTCCAAAAAATTAAACTACTTTGAGACTCAAGTCAAGCAATACCCTATGCTACTTCATTTTTTAATTTATTTGAATACTGTGGGTCATGCAGCAAACCTATTTCTTCATTTCTATCTGTTTTTCAGAAGCATGTGCATACAATGCACAGCCTGCTAAGGGAGGCCTAAGATACAAAAGTCAATGTGCCTTTATTATTAAGAAAATCCTAGCTCTACTGAAGCAGGTAGAAACACACAACATCAGCAGGATGAGATATTAGCCTGCCACCAGACAAGAGAACATGAGGTTTCTGTGCCTTTTGAGATTACACCAAGAAGAATAAGCATGCTACCTCTGTGGTGTTCTTTGGGAACAGCATCCAGCAAACATGATGCAAAACACATCTTTCTTATTTGGATGCCTGTATGCCCTTGTTGAGTTGAGTTCAGTGTTCCCAAACTGCAAAGTGGTTGATGGAAGTGCAGTTGGTAATTCTCAACCCTATATTAATGTGATTTTTTCATCACAGTGCAATAAACAGGCAGAGAGTGAGTCTGACAACACGTCCCACATCACAGATGGGAAAGGCAAAACTCATACTGTGTTTCTTCATGTTAGACAACATATGCTGAAAAAAATGTACACAGGATGTAACTATAATGCACTAATAACATATATGTCAAGATTTTATGATATCTGTCTTTTAAAGTTTCTGCACCCTGTCTTAAGTACAGTGCAAGTGTGCTGTCTTGATCGGA
>NW_009970724.1:10758707-10761391 GCF_000747805.2 Chaetura pelagica
ATCGGAAGAATGTTACAGATAGTTACATTCAAGGGCAAGTTAATAGGCTGAAGATAAATGAGTTGTAAGAAGTGGCTATATTCACACTGTTTATTTGAAAGGTTTAGTAAGTATTTGAACTCCCTTGCTGAAGTGTTCAGTACTTAAAAATTGTCATTAGGGAAGGTCTATATTGTACCTCAACTTTTGAGCTGCTGCAGTAAGTGAGTTGAAATTTGTTGTTTTCTCAGCACAATGCAAGAGAGATATCACTTGATTGAAAACACTGCTGAAATGTTAGCCACACTATTTTTTTTAATGTGCAAGAGGCATATAAAGTATCTTTCATAATGTACTGGACTTCCAAAACTCATGATAATGATGTTGTGGTTTGTGTCCTACTGTGTCATAGCTTTTTAATGCTCTCCTAGATAATTATTTCTCATTTATTATTTCAAGTTATGTCTTACAGCTCCTATGGTTTAGAAAGCAGGAACAATATGACAGAATAAATTGTTCTTGATGAAAATATTTGAAAATAGGAAGTGCAGCTTAAGAGCTATGACTGTTGAAAACGATTTCTGCGAGGTGCCAAATTATGTACATTGGCAATCAGTCTTAGCAGTTGAGGAAAAAAAAGTGACTCATCAAAACCTTCCTATATTGTTATAGATGACTTTCCACTGTTTTGCAAACTGTACTGCTGATAGAGACTGCATATCTGTCACTGCTAGTTTTTTATAATTTAATAGTAAAATTTTAAAGATAAATCACCACTGCGTACACAAAGACACGGATCTTATAAACATGCCCATTTATTATGTTGCTTTGGCACTGATTTAGTTGAACATAGTTTTAGTGTCAGATGTTTTAAATAGGAAAAACTATTTATTATATTGGTTGACTTTGCTGTTAAGTAGCAACAAAAGTAAGAATTGAGGTTATAAATGTTGGAGGGGGTTATTGGGGTTTTTGTGTTTTTTTGATGCTCGGTCTTTTTTATCACAAAGCTACTGAACACTTTGTCAAGCCAGACAGTTTAAAAATGAAGAGGGAAGAAAGCAATGTTAAATCTAATACTTACATGTGCTGGTATGCATCTAGATAAACTCTGTATCTAAGCCATTATCCCCTGAACTGTATTTTCATTCATTAGTATCATTTATATTATATACTCAAAAACTTCCTAGTAATGCAGAGTTATATCCAGTAGAATATGTTTTAGAAATAAGCTAAAGAACTTAAAAAGAACTGTGAATCCATCGCGTTACAGTTGGTATTTCTCGATCTATGTTACTGAGACTTTTTTTATTTCCTCCCACTTGAAATAATTTTGACTGTTACTATTGTTTGTACAGTTAATAGCCCTTGATTTATTAAACGATGATTAACGTGAGAATTGACGGAAAATAATGTATCATTCTCGCACTGCATGTTGTAATGGTAAATGGAAATATGAGTTTTATGTGTTTGTCCAGCACAAAAACTGATTTTAGAAAATGTCATTATTCATATATTTCTGAAATGCACAAAATAAAATTCTTTAATTCAGAGTTAACCTTTTTATGTGGTTGTTTGGAAGAAAGCCAAACATTACAGATTATGCTGCTTGTTCAGTAGTTGGCAATTCTACACACATTGGAGAGATCATAAACTCCTCAGGTCAAATATTAGTAACAAAAGGTGCTAGCAATGCTAATCAAGTGATTAAAAAAAACACGCAAACTTGAGTCCTACACACAGATTCTGATGCTTGGGTCAATGTCAGCTGGGTTTGAGTGGGATTGGGCCAGAAGAGCTCAGTGTGTCTGTTCTGCTATAAATTACATTTGAAGTCATGGTATTGCAGATTCCCCCTAGAGACTATCCTAAGGTAGACTGGTTAACAGCTGCCCAAGGGATTCACAGTTACTAGTGAACTTTCTGTGCAATTTCTATCACTATAGAAAGGGATTTTCCTTTCCGGCTTTGCTGTGTAAAACCAGAGGTTTTACACAGCAAAGGTGGCTGTTAGAAAAACAGGCTTGGAACCCTCCATTGCATTGTATGCTTCATAAAATCAGGCTTTTCCTAATCTTACTTCCAAGCATTTCTTGTAAGAAACCAATTTATATTACTCTATTGTGTGATACTTTTAATTAAATATCCTGTTGAATAATAGTTAAGGGGATACAGAAATACCCAGTGGCTGAGTCTGCAAGGAAGGGGAGGTGTGTGTAACCTCAGAGCTACTGACGAAAATCTCGTGGCACCTCAAGCAGCTCAACCAAGACAAAAATGGATGAAGTGTTAGTGGTGACCAGCTGCTTTCTGCTGAAAGCTCCTTATGAGACTGCAGACAGCAATTTGGGAAATATCTTTAGTCAGCAAATTTGAGATATACTCCTGCTACCAGATTGTTGTAGGTCACCCTAGAGAGGCAGCTCGACCCCTCACCTGGGAATGGGCTTCTCCCAGGTGGCTGCTGCCTGCGGTGAGGCCTCCCCTGGGCCGTGCCCCGAGCCCATCGCCTCTGCGCCTGCTGAGCGCCCGCCCGGCATTTAAGTGAGGGATCGGCGAGGGAAAAGCGGGATGCGGGACCGGCCCCTTTCGGAGACCAGCCGGGCCTGCCCGGCGAGTTGAGTCTGCCCTGCGCCCGCGCTGCTGCTCCGCGGGTCGGGCAGGGGCGGGAGGCTGCGCCTCGGCCTCACCTCGGGCCTCACCCG
>NW_009970724.1:10763118-10780660 GCF_000747805.2 Chaetura pelagica
GGGCCGCTCGGGCCTCTCCCGCCTCGGGGGGCCGCGCCCGGCCGGGGGATCAGGGGGGCAGAGCTACACTAACCATGAACCTGTGCTCAAACTAGCCTGTAAGAGTGTCAGGCAGTTACTGTGGCTCCTGCGCAGCTGTGGATCAGTTCGCTTTTTGAAGGTGATTTGGGCTATCCCTGAGCGAACATCACTTTGTAGATAAAAACCGCGTGAGGAGCTGCTGGCACCACCCGGGGTAATGAGCGTCTTGTTCCCGGGGGACTCCACACCCGTCAGGAAAACAAGTTACATTTGCCCTCATTGACAGAGAACTGTTTATCTTTTTTTTTTTTTTTTTTTTCCCCCTTAAATGTGACTGTGAACAGTACGAAGTTAGTGCAGCAGCATGAGGGAGAGCTGAACCCTGAGTTACAGTCAGTGAGACACCTGTGTGTTTGGTATTGTATGGAACATGCTTACTAAATTACTTCTGAGTTTTGCATAAAAGTGGAGTAACGACCATTTAAAATGGGGAAAGGGAACGCTGATTTCAGAGTGTAAGCAGCACATACAATCCTGAGCAGCACAACTTCTCTGTTTTTGAGTAATCACTGTTTCTCACAGGGTCAAATTTCAAAGCAGAATTAGCATGCAACCTTCCCAGCAGCTGTGGTGGTAGGAAAATGAACCTGAGAGCAATATAGAAAGAAAAGTGTGTTCCTGGTGATTGGTTAAGAAGCAACCTGTGCTGTTGAAGTCTTTTGAGGTTCTGTAGGTACTTGCACAGTCTTGTTGCCTGTGATGTATTTGTCTCATTGTGTGATGATCAGTTTCTTTCAGAAATCTTTACTTTTTGTAATACATCTGTGCTATCTACAACTTTTCATACACAGGTGGCTGTCCACCCTGTGCAATAAACTCAGAGTAATATACAAATTAAGTTCAGTATTATTGACTATATTTGACAAATAGTATAATTGTTTACCTCAAGTCATGTAAGCTTATAGAATTTGTGAGGCCCAGGAGCACTTGCCTTCTCTGTGCCTATGTGTTTGCCACAGCAATATCTCTCTGCAACTTCAGAGACACAGTCCTTCCCTATAGTGCCTTTTTACAATGAGAACGAAAGCTGACCACGAAAGAGAATTGTGCTGCTGCCTGGTAAGGATCTAAGTGCTAACAGAGGTAAGTTCCTCATTAAATTTTATAACAAACATTGAGTTCTGCACTTCTGAGTTCCAACTCTAGAAAATAAACTGCAAGCCTAATTTTGTGTAGTGATGTTAAATTTAATATATCATCTAATAATTTCTGAAGAAATAAAGATACCTAGAGTAGTTTTAAGACTCTCAGATTTGTAAGTACAGTTATTTTAAAACATGATGCTTGAAACTGGGGTTAAATTATAATGGTGCAAGTCTGTTTTTTTAAGTGATTTTTAGAATCACAGTCACAAAATCAGTAAAGCTATTAGATTTATTTCTTGTAAGTGACATTTCAAGGGGAAGTTTTCTACAGAATAAACTACCTGATCTTTTGTGGCTACATTCAGGAGCTGTATGTTACATTTCTTTGTAATTGTCTTATAACTGTTGTCTGTTAGTGTCCTGCTTACAGCCTAGACCTGGAGCGTGGTATCTGCTCCCATAATAACAGTAACAAATTTGTTCTCAAAGCAAAAGCAAGGCTCACAGCTGCTTGCCTAACGCCCTGAAGAGTAGCAAAATAATGGTGTCATATTGTCTTAGCAAGGTGAGTCACTGCAGGGCATTAGCATATTATCTGTTATGGAGATGTTTTGTAGAGCTATGCCTAAGGAGAGTTTGGAGTAGAATTTTGAAATAAGTTGGTATATTATTTTTGTGAATGTGAATTATTGCTTTGAACATCATTGGGCAACGTGTTAGAAAGGATTTTGCTGGAATATATGGCAGCCTGGAGACTAGCACTGTCTGCTGGCTGGAGGTAAACATCTCAATAGAAAGCTGGGGATGACAGATGGGGGAAGAATGCAACTTTTTATCATAGCTGAAAAATTAACATTTCCCTCTCAACAGCAGAGGGTGGCGCCAGTTCTCCAGATGCTGCTGTTCAAGCTCATTCAGTTCTGTACTTCCTTCAGAGTCAGTCGGTATTTCTGTACGGCTTGCTTGTCTGTTTCAATGGCTGAAGTTTCTGTTCCCGGAGGTCAAACTCGTAACAGTTTTTTAAATATTTAGAAAATGTTTCGTTAGTATACTCCCATGTAGGGGAAGAAGAAAGTAATGTGTCTTTGACAGAGGTTATGAAGTGGTAATTGAAGCTAATGAGTAGATTTCAGAATTTAAAAGTTCAGGAATCTCTATCTGTTTTATTGCAAAGTTCAATAATCTTTACCTCTTAAAGAATGGGAAATACTAGGATATGAAACCAGGTACATGTTAGGCATTTATGTATGATTTGTGTCATAGCTCATATAATGATTCTGTAATTGCTTGCATCTGTGTCTGTCTCCTTGTGTGTGTTTTTTCTGTACATATAAACTTAATGTGAAAACTGAAAATGATTATGCCTGGACAGTCTCTCACTGTAAGTGTGGTTATTTTAACTTCAGTATTTTGTTACATGGATTTATTTTATGGCTTTCAGTCTTCCACAACACATTTTTCTAGGACAATTAATTGCAAACAGTGAGGCTAGTAATGATGAAACTGTAATTGAAAAATCATAATTTGGGACTCAGGAAAACTGTGTAGTACTTAGATTTAGTTGGCAGCATTTGCTTTGAATGTCTTTTATTCTCATGAGAGATTCATAGGCCTGAGATTAATGCTGCAATATTTTTCATTGAAGGTAATTGTAAGGTTATACTCTAGAAATGAAAACCAGTAATGGACAAGTCTAGATAGGAGTAACAGCAGCAGGAAGGAATCTAGATGGACTTGGCCACTGAGACATGATAAAATAATAATAATTTTTAAAAAAGAGAGTGATATGAAATGGTATATCCTTTTAAGTGCTTCAGAACAGCTGTATATAAAATATAATAACAAAGGAAAAAATGTAGGGTCTGTAGCTGAAAAAGAAAAAAAATCTAGGTGCATCTGTCCTACAGCTTTACCATGTTCTTAACAGGCTACATTTTCTACCAGTTATTCCAGTTGCTGAATGTGGGTGGAAGTACCACATTTTCCAGATAATTTTGTAATTTGTAAAACCTATAATCACACCTACTGTGATTGCTATTAAAGAGGTGGTTTTGTTTTCTTGTAATAGCTGTATGGTTAGTAGCGCTCCAAGTCACTCCCCAGGCCTCTGGGGGCCACATTGATATGTTGGGTACAGTTAGGTTACTCCAGAGCTTTTCCCAAGGCCTCCAGGCACCATCCAGTTAAATTTGAGCTCCAGGTTCTTTGTATCAGCAGCATCAAAGTAAATATAGGTTAGTTCAATTTCCATGTCTTGAGTAATTTCAGGTTTACTTTTGCATAATTTTGGCTTTAGACAGTTTGCACACTTTTACTAATGGCAGTATACAGTATGTTAAAAGCAAATAAAAACTAGTTTATAATAAAGTATTATTGATAATAAAACATTAGTAGGAGAACACAGGTGTTCATCTGATTATTTCTGTCATGGTTTCAAAGCTGACCTTTGCACAAAAATTCCTTAAATCTCTTAGGGCTTGGAAATACTGTGCTTGTGTTGTTAGAAAATTTTGTTCTGTCTGTGCTGGAAGATTGACTGGAGAAGTTTGAAAGTTGTAATATTGAAAAAGTAAATGTTTTTTAATTTAGTAGCTGAAATAAGAAGCCTTCAGTCAGGTAATTAAACCATTCTTCCAAAATTTAGCACATACTTTTTATCAGTAATTAAGTAATTGTTCTGAACTGAATGTTGCTATTTAGTGTCATCTTTATGCCTGTCCTTCTCTGTGATCTTGTTTAACATAAAAGGCCCCATTTAATTGTGAGGAGTGAGTGTTTCTATATCTACTGCCGGAGTTCAAGTTTATAAAGCACAAATATTTGTTGAGAAGGGGAGCTGCAGCATTGCTGTTTGAAAGAGAATCTCTTGGAAGGCAGAACCTCTCTGTTTCATTTTCTGCTTCTGTGCTTCAAATTTTAACTTCAAACTGCTTGTCTTGAGAGCAACCTACTGCTTGGTGGCTAGTGAATCCTTCAGGAAAGTCAGAGAAACTGTAGCCATTAAGGGTAGGACATGAGTGAAAGGGAGAAGGACTTCTCTGTGGGAGCCAGAGGGTCAAGGCAGATGGTTCCTAATCTGTGGAGTATTTAAAAGGGAGGAAGCAGGAAAGAGAGAGTTCTGGTGTCACAAAAGTGATGGAGAATTGGAAACTGCAGTTTAACATTAGTCTGGGCCTACTGGATAGTCTGTATGACTCTGTATGACTTTCAGAATGGCAGGAGGAGGGAGCTCCTCAGAGTTGGAGAGATTCTTTAAATAATTAATATGTGAGACTCAAAAAAAAGTCAGTAAAATGAAGACCAAGATGAGTATTCCCAAGTTTTCGTGGAGTGTACAGGCTGAGACATACAACAAAGGTAACCTGCATTCTGTTACTGTGATGATAAACTGTAGAATGAGGAGTCCCTTTGTTGGACACAGCTGTCCATGTATTTCCAGATCATGGATGATGGAGGAGGAGGAGATTGTGGTGGTCAAAACATAGTTTGATTTGGAAATAATGCCAACTGCCTGGTGAGATTTATACTCCTAGGTACATTCTGTCCTATTTTTCTGTCTCCCCAGCTGCATATATGTCCTCCCAGGCACCACAGTCATAGGGCTCCAGTGGTATTATGTAAAAGTGGAATAGTATTTTGATGAGGAATTCTGGACCATAAAAGAAGAGCAGCTTGAGGAATTAGTTGTAACCATGGATTCATGGTCACAAACTTATTTCAATTGTCATATGGTTTTCACTTTTAAAAAACATTTATTTTTTTCAAGGGAAAAAGAACTCCTCTAGAAGCTGAAAAAATTTTCCACCTGGCTGCAGTAAATAATCTGTATTGCTTTGTCAGCACTGGCTCTTCTGCCAGTTTGCTGTGACATCTTAAAGAGGACTCTCAATTTCTCCATGCTTTGCTCTTCTTCAGTATAGATAAAATACTAATGTGAATTTCACCTAGAAATTATCAAAATCAGTGGAAACCTAAGTACTGCATCAGACTTTTAAGATTTTATGTGCTTGAACTTCACATTTTAAAGTCTTCTGGTGTCATATAAAAAAATAACTCATAATTACTATAATAGTAACTTTTGTCTCCTAAAGTTAATTATTAGCATTCTCTAACTTGCTATAATTATATACTCAGTATAGTGCTAGTAAGTATACTCTTTCAACATGTATATGTTTTATGTATATATGTTTTGAAACATGGGTGAAAGCAGTAGAAGTCAAGGATTCTACATAATCTTTAGCGTTTTTATTATTAATACTCAGAAATGGTGATGCTTTGAAATACTACATGGTATACCACCACTGGTACCATCATTTGTACATATCACTCTGTTTCCAATGCTAAGAATTTAAAGATTACTCTGAATTAACTGAAGAGACATTTGCATAATATGTAGGTGTCTCTGTGGCCTAAACTTCCTTTCTTGGAAAATTGTGACTGCTGCACCCTGAGAACTTTTGGTAGCTTCAGGGCATGTGGAAGTGGCTGACAGGTAGTGCTAGCTGGATAACACACTTCTTTTGGGGAAGTTTTGATTTTTTGTTTCCTGCTTCATCATTTTCACTACCTCCCCTCTCCCCCCCCATTTAATCAGTAATCTTGTTCTGCTGATAACAAGAATGCTGCTACCCAAACTCCTACTTAACCAAATGGTTGTCTTCTAAGCTAAGGACCTTAGATTTTGCTGCTGCTGTTAGCTGTGATCACCAAGTATTGCAGCTTCCATTGCTGGTGATAGTATTAACAGGAAAAAAAAAAACACAACAAAACAAACCACAAAACAGCAAACAAACCTCTTCTTTTTAACATATTGTTGAAGAGTGACTGGTAGTGGGTAATATTCTTACAATGTCAAGTTCAGCAGAACACAGATGTTTAAAAACAGGAAGTCAAGGATCAATTTCCCATGCACAATAGCGTTAATTCTGCCTGCTCAAATCACTCCCAGTGTTCCAGTCACATTAACATTTGTCTGAGCACTGAATACATCAGGAGCTACTTTTATCTGCCCTATCACCAGGTTTTCCATGAGAAGTGGCAAGACCTTGGATTCACCCACCATATGTGTTTGGTTTGTAATCCAACTGCACGTGTGCCAGGGTTATACAGAAGTTCACACTATGCCCAGTCTCACAGTGCTTTGCAGTAGGCCCAGATGTCTGTGGTTGTTCCTTTAGATTGTACTACCTGTAGTCAAATACTTAATTTTACAGAACACCTGATCTATAATTTACAGCTCCTTTCCTGTCGCATCTGTCACATTATATCTTGTTTACACATTGGGAATCCTCACAGCCTATGTTCATCTCTGACCTAATTTTACACGGCCTTCTGGGCTCTGTTTAAGGCATAATCTACAAATTGAGTTCTGAAATGCGTTGCAAAGGTTCCTAAAAGTCCAGGACATGTCTTCCTTTGGATCATCATGTGTCTTTCAGCTCAAATATCCGTTGAGTGCCTTTGGAGATGTTATTCATCATTATGTATTCTGAAGAAATTTACATGTCATGTGAGGAACTGATATATGAAAGTTACATCCGTATATTGCTTTAACGCAGGCTGAATAATTTTTAAAAAAATATTATTCCATAGTTGAGGTCTTTGGATGTGTAGACCACAGATTTATAGACTATGATAAAAACACTGATTTCTGTTACTGGAAGCCAGACACTCCAGACTTTGTTTTACTTTCACATTGATAGAGAAAGTGTTGGAAGTATAAAAATAAGAGATTCCTTACCAAATATGAAACTTTTATTTCTGTGAACTTAGATGCAAAGCTTGAAAGTATCTGGCTCCACAGCTAAATCCTGTGGACTACCTAGTTATGAGATGCATATTCTTCCTCAGCTACATTTTCTGATTTGAGATGTTTATATTATCCTTTTTTTCCCTTTCCCTATGCTGTTTTCCACTTCCTGGCTCTCTTTATTTCCACTTGTATTACTTTGTTTAAATTAATGTTGAAAACTATACACAGTAACCTAGATTCAAGTATCTAATTAATATTTTACACTGTGGATTGTAGTTGTGGTTTAACCCTTTTAAAGCAGACATGCAAAAGCATTTTTATATTTTGGTAATACAAAGAATAGTACAAGTGTGCAGCTATAGCAGATAGTATAATGTATCTTCTTGAGTTACTGCAGAAATTCTCAGTCAGTGCTTTGTGAATCACTGCAGGGTGGTGAATCGCTGCCAGGTGGTCCTTAGACATCTGACTGTGACTTGACTCTCCAAAAATATTTTAATTTGATAAACCTAATTAAAAGATGTATTAAGGATATTTATATTACTGTTTATCTGTAATTACAGTTGGTACAAGGATGGTATTATCTTGAGAAAAGGTGATAAGAGATTAACAAATAGTGATACTGTGGATAATATCATTCTAGACTTTAAAGTCTTTAAATTGATGGATAATAGCAAATTAATATTTCTTCATAAGGGTAGTTATGAGCAGATTCAATTTTTTTGCAAAAAATAATTTATTCTGTAAGCAATCTGTTTCACAGATGGAACATTAGATTGGACGAACTCAAGGAAATTAATTTGCCAGTCCTCAGGAGCAGGAACTCTACCTAATCCAAGTGGTCTAATGGGCCAAAGAAGGCTGGGCAGTAGCTTCTTAGTGCCGAGCAAAAACACTAAAAAAAATGCTGAAAGAGTAAGAAGCATTGTATTTGCCAGGCAAGCAGTACACTAGGTTTCTGCCTTGGTTTTCTGCAAAGCTGGTCACTACATGTGTAGCACAAATGTGAGAGTCTCTGTACCAACAACTGCTTTGATGTTCAGCGGGTTCCCTATGAAACCATCAAAACAAGCAAACAAAAAATCCCAGTAAAGAACAGGAGTGGTCAGTGACCTGCACTCAGAACTGCATTAAAAAGCCTGATCTACACTACTTACTACTAAGAGTATTCATCACCATTAGTACCATTTACCTTCATTAATAAAAACTGCAGAACTGTGTCATCTTACACCTGCTCACAACTGAATCTGATATTTGAGTCATTGCAGTGCTGTGTTTAGCACTAATATAATCCTACAGGTTGTAGCAAAAGCAGGAATTCAAGCAATACAGAAAGCTAATACAGAACATGCTTTTAAAATTTGATATGAGTACCAATTTATTAGTGTAAGAATTGGATATGGGCCAATAATAATAAAAGTCAATGGAGAAAACATGGATTTGACATGGGATTTTTTTAATGGGGTTTAAAACATAGGTGTCAAGTCAGATAGAGAACTAAACAGCACTTGTGATTTGTCTTGGAGATAGCATAAGGTTATTGAACTCCAACCTAAAGGCTGAGATTTAAGTGGTTTGGGCAGGGGTTTGGGGAGTTTGTTTGTTTGTTTTGGGGTTTTTTAACCAGACTAGGAAGAACACTATTATGCATGAAATTTTTGCTGCTCTCCCATCTTGTTCAGAGTAACACAGTGGTTCTTAAAATAAACTAGACAGCTTATGTCTGTGCAACACTACTTTCTCTTATTTTAAAGTGCATACCCATTCTGAAATTCTGCATTTTATCCACAACTGTTTGGGAGATAAAACATGATTTTACTTATAAGCCTTGAGTTTCAAAATGGTAGCATTACACTTATATTTATTTATGTATATGTATTCATATATCCTGATACCATTAATCCGACATAGCATAGCTTCTCCTTGGACTGGAAACCAAAAAAAGCTGTACCATGAAATGATCATTTGGGTGTGTAGCATTTAACTGTAAGCCTGTGAGAAAACAAAAAAAATGTCTCTTGTGTTAGCAAGATAGTATTGAGAAATGTTTCTGGGAATGCCAGAGAGGTTAATAGGAAGATAAAACATTAGATTTGAAGTGACATGCAGCTCAATTTCCGTTTTTGTCCAAATTACCTCATATCTCATGGATATATAGAGCTTTTACACTCCATGCGGAGTGATTTGAAATGTTATATTGTGAGGTTAACACCTAGTGCTTCTTTGCCCTTCCAGTAGAATACTCTGTGGCTCTGACTGTTCTCTCCACTAGAGCCACCTCCTTCTCCTCCCTGTCCTCTGGCTAAATGGAGGAGTGGATTACTAGCAGAGGAATGCAACGCTTCCAATTTGCCACGTAGGTGGCAATTGCTGCATTCCAAAGAAGTTACCACAGCAGAACTCTCAGAGATACACATTCCTCAAGTAGAATGAAAATGTAGCTTCACTTCTAGAGCTTGTTAAACTTACAAACCATGTTTAACGTGATACTTAGTACACTCCAATGTAGCTATTTCAACTGTAAAGAAAACCCAAATAAGTAGATATTTCTTTCCCCAGGTGGCCACCTTCTCACACTAGTTTTCCCTATCAGTCCTAATACAAAGTAATAGTTATGATGTCAGCCATTTCCTTTTCCTCATCTTCCTATTTTCCATTATATAACTATAATTATTATTGATTATACCTAATTAGGATTCATTGTGCTTCAAAGACGTAATGCCTAGTCTCTGCTTCCAAAAGGTGATAATCTTGCATTTAGGCTTAACATCATGAGTAATAGCAAGAGGTGAGGGGTGAATTAGATGGAAGGACACGAGTGACCACTTCAAAAACGCTTGATCTTTGCCTTAGTTAACTAGCTAGGTATTTTTAATGAAGCAAACTCTTGAATTCAAAACATTTTCATGACTAGTATATGGAGGGGAATACTACTAGTGTAAAATGGTTTGTTTATGTATTTATTTTATTTTGGAAAAATATGTTATCTTGAGAGCAGCTGTATTTACCTGATGTATAGAGCCTGTGCACTTCATCAGTGTTGTAAAATGAATGGCTCCCATACACATCAGGGACTCCTTTCTTCCATTTCACAGAAAGGTACCCTGTAAGTCATGCTGCCCTGTAAGCTGGCTTTGCTTATGTGCTTTGCTCCTGTTTGGAGCTCTTAGTTGCTATGCTGCCTTCAGTTCATTGCTGCATTTTCTTCTATGCTCAGGTCTCAGTGAGATTGTTGTACCCACGATTATGTGATAATGAAACGATGACAGAAATTGGACTTTGTATATTCCACTTACCCCTCCAAAACAGATTTTTAACTAGTTTATTAATCAAGCATGAGGACTGGTAGTTTTTCCAGAAGGACACAGAGATTTATAATCTGACTTTGAAAGCCACAAAGTTGGTGTAAGCCACAACTCACACAGGAAGACCCTGTTCTGTCTGATGGAGGAGTCAGTGATGTGATTAAGAAATGGAAAACTGATTAAGGAGACTGATTAAAAATTAAGAGGAAATAAAAAATAAAAAAGGTTAAGAAGCCTCAGCAGAAATGTTTTGTAGTCATCCTCTAAGTCCTTTGTATTACGCTATCTGTAATGAGCAGTCTTTGTAAATCAGGCTCTGTAGCTACTTGCGCAGCCAAAGCATGTGCAATGTGTTAGCTGTTCCGAAACTTTATCCTTCCAAAGTTTATTTATTGCTCCACTCCTGTCTGTTGCTATGCAATGGGAATGCCAAACAGAAGCCAGATACTTTTGTCTTGAGGATGAGTTGGTAGGCATTCTGGGGATGATGTTAGTAGGCATTAACAGAATCCATTCCAATCACAGTTGTGAACTGATAACAATAGTTGTGCCTGAAAATGTGGCTATACTAAACATACTGCACTTCTAACTATTTACTTCAGGTGTGATTCCAGGTATTTGGAAACACAATGAAAGACATTGTTCCAGCTCTGGGGAACGTGACTTTTTTTAGAAAGTAGGTTAGGTTTTTTCCTTATAGTGGAGATATTTCAAATTCACTATGAAAAATGTTAAGAATATTGAACATAAATTATTGCCTGAGTATTCCTTATGGTGCAAATTGCTGAATGAGTGGGAATTCACCTACTTCTGCCTTTGAAAGTGAAAACTCAGTGCAAGTCTGGTGACATAGCATCATGATAATGCGTCCTGCTGTGGCTTCTCACTGCTATTTAGAGTGAAAGGAAGTAGTCAAGGAATATCTTTGAAACTGTCTAGACTCTGACTGACAAGGCCTGGGTCTCAAGACACATCTATTCTAGCACATCTGGAGGAGACCTTTGAATATTAAACAATAGAGATCAACTGTTTGTCCTGAGAAAGGCCATAATGAAACAGATTATTTGTGGGCTTCTCTTGTGCCTTCTACATCCCGGTTGGGATATTAGTACATTTGTATTAGGGCATTTATACAGGTGATCTTCTGTTGAGCATCATGATATAAGCAGTCATAACCCTTACTCCAATAACCTTTCTACCTCTGATTGGAAAACAATTCTTTTATTTGATGGGTGTTTGGTTTTTTTTACAAATTTAAAGAGTCTAAGTGCTTGAAAATGTTAATTCCTTATCCAGTGAAATTAAAACCTCTTTCAATTAGTCTATCTAATAAGAATTTAGCTCAAGAGATGCATGCAGCATATCCATGTTACTTGCTCACTGTAGTAGTAGTAGTAGTAGTATAGTTCATCATTAGTCTAGATGCACTAGAATGAGAACTGTGAAGTACCTTGAAAAAGGAGGAATAAGATAGATTTTGTTAAAATAAAGAATACAAGTGCTTCGAGAATGATGTGGAAGTGTAGTCCTGGTCTGAGCTATAACATTAATATAGGTGCAACCACACTGTGCTTAGAATCAGGAGGGACTGGAGTCTGAAATCCAGCTGTCCTTATCAGTTGTCAATTCTGGATTACAGTTCACCTTCTCAGATTCTATCTTGGACCATTAACGTCTCCTCATAACATTTTTGGCAGAAGTATTACTTGACAGTGACACATTGGTTTGTTGGAGAAATTTTTCAAAATGTTTCTGCTCGGTCATTGGTATTTGAACTGTTTTAATCTACAGTTGAATTTACAAAACATATTTCCTTCATTCGATCCAAGGCATGCAGACTGGGTCACAGGGGAGATTTTTTCAATTTTCTGGTAAATGCTTCAACTTTTTCAGGAGTTCTCAGGACAGGAAGGAAAAGGAGTGCCTTTTTAGGTGAGCACATTCACATTATTTCTACTGCAATTATCAATATCTCCTTACTAAATTCTTACTTAATTACGCTCAAGTTAAGCTACTGTTGCTTTCAGAAGCAGGTATATGTCTACAAATCTCCTTGATTTATAAGGCTACAGATTCTACCAGTGATTGTTTATTTTAAAACAACAAAGCTAGCAGAACTAATTTATCAGAAGTAACCAGGTAACAATGATAACATGGTTCCCAAAATCTCTAGTGTTTGAGCAGACCTTTTCTGGATATTGTCTTTCTTGGACTACTCTGTTGTAAATTATTTGGGGTTTTTTTCTATATTTTTACTAAAAAGTTATTGCTATTGTGCTGAGCATGGAATGCTTCTCTGAGAAAGAAGGCCATAACACAAACATTTTCTTAGGTTATTCTTTTCCCTGTAGTTCAAATTGCTGCATTTGTATGACAAGATCTGAACTGTCATACAGGTGATCATTTAGATGCTCATCTTTTTAAAATGTTGTCACATCCTGTAATCTTATACATAGTGCTGAGCACCAAAAAAATCTAGAAGTAATCCAATATTAATTGCTGTAAGTTAAAAAAAAAAAAAAAATGTTTTAATTATGTGTGGCTTATGAAAGCTTGGTAAAAGATACAGATAGAAATTGTATTTCCTGACTGACCACTTTATACATTGGTTTAAAAAATATGTGAGATTGGTGTTAATATATGATTTCTTGCATAACAGTGTTTCTTTGGGTAGTCTAGAAGTAGCTCACAAGCTAAGGATATAAGGAAATTATTGACTGTCAGCAATAGTAAATCTTAGCTGAAAATGGAGTTAGGATGCAATGACACCCAATCAAGCTCTTGGAAGTAATTATCACAGGACTGATTTCAGAGTAGCAAGCTATCTGCAGAGATGATAATAGGCATTGCTCAAGCCTGTCACACCTAACTTGTTTGCCAGGCAATATAAATTGAGAGTCTTCTCTGCATATGTGAGTGTATCCACACCTCTCCTGTCCTATTATTTCTGAGCAAAGAAGGGTCCTTCATCTAGATTAGCAGATATACTGAAGCAAACACCCTCTTATTTTCTTAAGAGTAGGTGTCATTTTGATATGCTTACAAGTGGAAAGGATCATAACCATTGCTAGTACTATCAGTGACATTGCTGTTACTAGTTCCCAAGCTTCATTTTTAGGAACCTGGTTTTATTCACTACCAGAAAAAAAAATAACTTACTTAAAACTTCAGCTCAGTTAACAATACCTTTTCTCTCACATTCTATTCAACCTTTTATTATTTTTAGAAAGAGTTTTATTAGGAAGAAGTTTTCAAAGAAATAGCTATAAATTCTGTACTTAAAAATTTGTTTTCTACTCTTTCCAATGTATTAAATTTACTGTATGGATAGTTTATGAGTTTGTCTTGTTAATGAAAATTGTGTTAGGCCCTCATATATCCTATGCTTTTAATTTTCATTCTTCATAAGCACTTCAGTTTCCTAGGAGCCTCTGGTGCTCTGCATGTCAAACAAACAATTTCTTGAAAGGTTTCAGTTTTTCTCATTTTAAACTCTGAAACAGTATCAGTAGGTCATAGGTCATTAAGTATGAAGTAACTCAGGCTACTAAAGTGTGTTATCAACTCCCCAGCTGTCCAATTCAAGACTAATGATATCACCTAGAACTTTGGAATGCAAGAAATAACTTGCTTTATTGACCATTGGTGAACTTGGAAAAAGTTAATGATCTAGGAGTATAATCAGTTCAGTGTGAGCTTCTGGAGCACAGAACCAAGAAGGAGTATATGTACTTAGTGTGCTGCAAGATCTGTTACTAAAATTAATTGTAGGGTAAGCCTAATGAAACTGTTCAAAACAGGATATGGTGAAACACAGAGCACTCCCTTGGCTCCCTCACAGATCCCTCCCTCCTCTTCCTATATTCTCTCTCAAAATAAGTAACTGTGGCAAGCTGGAATCAGTGTGCCACTAATGCTACACTTTCTGTTGTAGTTTGTTTGCTATGGTTGTTAAATATGGAAGACTGAGACATAGATGTGATTTCCATCCATCTCCCATCTTGTTTCTCTTTTTTTGATTTCAGAGTCTATCTCAGTTGTTATCCACCATTCCTGTTTGCCTACATAGAAATCAAACGTGCTTCCAATTTCAGCAGTAAGTGGAAAATACTGCTATACTTTACTATTATTAGCATTTCTTAAATATAGTAGCAGTTCTAATAAATAGTTATTTAATGATGTAAAAGGTCTCTTTCAACCCCTTATAAGAAATCCAGTTTATAATTTCCACAAGCAGCTTTGCAGATCAATAGCAGTGTCATGGCTAAAGTACTAAGCCAAAGCCAAGATAACAACTGTGTATTGGTATGATCTCATTTTTGGTGTGAGATAGTTCTACAGTAGCCTAGTCTCCTCTTTAGCTAGAAAAGCAAAAGCACTGAGGTTAAATCCAGAATTGCAAATTAAACCATGCAAAAGCTATGCGAATTGAAAAATAATAATCACTGTTGTCAGTGTTTAAAATACAGATTAATTTATATTTTTCATATCTAGAGTGAAAAAAGGAAGCTGATATTCTTATGCAATCACTTTTCTTCTGGGCCTAAAGAAATTTGTCATTGGATCATGAGAACTGACAGTACTATGTTGCTCAAATCAAAACTGATTTTTAGGCAAATCCTATTAGTTGGATGCCTCCAAATTAATTTGCCCCAATTTTCTGTTATTTTTTTTGTTTTCTTCATTTGCATGAAGCTGCCACAGCATACTGAGGAACATGTATATGCAAACTAGCCTGTGTTTCTGAATCAAGGGATTTTTTGTGATGTGTCTCAGCCAGCATCATAATAAAATTAAGGGACATCCCAGTTCCCTAGGGCTCCAGGTCATCACCACACAGGTCAGCCCTTGAACTTTGGGCTGCACCCATCCAACAAAGTGGCTCTCTACAATTAAAAGATATTTAAACATTTTCAAAGTATAAATTATAAACATGTAAAACTTTAGATAACTTGCAGCTAACCATATAAACATTACAATTTGAGGATTATTATATATGTGAATTATAAAGTTATTTTTCTACTCTGAACTTATTAACACCATGTTACAAATAAGAATTATAATGAAAGTTGAATTTGATGCTCTCAAATTATAAGCTTCCTATAGTTACCCATTAACCATTTAATATTGATACAGGAAAAAGGAGTAAATTTCATTCAGAGGGTAGCTAGGCCATTGACCTTTTTGTTGGTCATTACTTCCTCTTGTAACTGTCTGTATGGGAGGTTTATATGCGGAGAAAATAGAAAGCTTATGACTTTCAAGAACTGTCATCGCATTTACCAAAATCTGAGTGGGAATTCCATACTGTTTATGCTTTTTACTTCGGGGATTCAGTCCCATGAAGGACTTGCTTTTCTGGCTCCCTTTCTCCCCTTTTATTTTATTATTTGAACCATTCTTCTACCTTCTTAACAAGGCACAAGAGTTTGTGCACTCTAAGAGCTCCACTGTCTTGAAACACTAGTTTCTGTAGCTGCATAGTATGGTTTGTCATTTATAATTTCACACAGCTCCAGATAGAATTAACTGAGAAGTTTAAGAATCAGCTGGGCATGATACACAATATTATATTCCTTTTTTCCATCCATATAGCCAAATAAATATCAAGAGCAAGATCAGGGGAAATTAAGTAATCTGTAACTTCTTCATTTAATATTTTAAATGTCTCTTCCTGTTTTTCTAGATTTTCTTAATTCCCAATTTGAATGAACTTGACATACCCATTATTCTTCCTAACACTTTTTTTGAAGGGTGGTTTATTTTTACTACTTTATACATACCAACTGCATGGTACCTTTTCCCTGTAAAGTCTTTCAGTGAGCATTCAGTAGAAGAAATAGGCCAAATTTTAATACTCTTGACCTTGCCCATTCCAGTTTATCCACTCCCAGCTGTACATCTCCTAATGCCTACTCTAGTCATGCCAAGCTCACATTTTTCTCCACTGCTGGCGGACACTGCCTTCTGAGTTGAAAGTAAGACTTATTCTCAGCTGTAAATCTGTGTTGTTATAAGGAAGTGAAGATTTGTACAGACCTGTCAGTCATGTCAGTTTATACAGTGTAGTTACTGCATTGCGTTTGCTGAATTGAACCTGCCATGATTTAATTTTAAACCTATAAATCTAAAAAACAAAACAAAAAAAATCCAAAGGAAAAAAATACTACAACAACAACAAAACACCAAACACCAAAGCCAGGAAATATTGATGAGAAGGAGAGAGGATGTACACTGGAGAGAGGTGAGGCTTTGGGAAGTTAGAACTGCTGAGTATGTGTTTCTAACACAGAGAAGTTCCAAAGGTTATGTGGGTTTTTTAGGGATTCTCAGCATCTGTGGTTCCCAGTGGCTGCATGACTTACATATTTTTTCATAAATGCATTCAGAATCCATAGCTGCATTCCCATCTGAGAGTATGCGGCTGCCAGATACATTAGTTCAAGACCCATTTTTTTTCTAGAATATTTTTCTAGAATATCAGAATCAAAATCAACAAGGAACTGATTTCTGTGCCACTGTCTCACTGATCTGTCACATGGTGGGATGTACTAGCCTGTTCCGATTTCAAAATCCTGTAGGCATGTTTCTAAACCTTTTGTAGGCTGATGCTTGCAGTTAGAAGACTAGAGAAAGGATGTGTTACTCTCTAAAGAAGGTACCTCTTTCCAGAGTCTTACAGAGTCAGTTTCTCTTGGCTTCAGGCTCCAGACAGTATGCAGAGATGCCACAAGCGAAGTAAAATAAAAATGTCCTGGTAAGTGACTCACGTGATTAGCCAGCTTGGTCTGTGTAATGCAGAATTGTGATGTTACAAAGGTACTCTCCTAAAGCGTTTCCTCCAAACATAATCATGCTATTACTCTTTATTCTGACAGCAGCTTCCTTCTATCCAAGAAGCTCAGCACATTTCACAACCATTAAGCTTCCCAATGAAATAGTTAAATACCATTATCCCATTTTCTAGATGAGGCATATATAATGACTTGCTAGAGTCTCACAGGAAATTTGCAACAGAGCAAGGAAGAGATGGCAGTTCCCCCAGCTCTCATGACTGTTCTTTTGTTTAAAGAATTATTCTTTCTAATCCTCAAAGAAGACACTCCTGGTTTTGGAGCAGGACTCACTGATACATCTGATACATCAGAGATTTTGGTTGGAAAGTTACTGTAAAAGTGAAATATTTGATCATGTGGGTTTTAAGTTTTTAAGATTGTTCTTGCTATTTTTTACTAAAAGGGTTATATACGTAACGATTCCTATCTGTAATATAACAGTGGCCATAACAGGAGGTATTATGCTATTTGTGGTTGAGAAAG
>NW_009970724.1:10780717-10809710 GCF_000747805.2 Chaetura pelagica
AATTGGGTGGTTCATGTCCTATCTGTGTTTTGAGAGAATTTATCTAGATATCACTTTTATTGTATGGCCTATATATGCAGTGTTACCCTGCCTAACTACATAAATTAGTGTTGTCCATTAGGAGGAATTCCTGTTGGAGGTGAAAAAGAAGTAGAATCCTGGAGATAATAAGGAGTCCTAAAAGAAAAAGCAGGAAAGCGATTAGCTGAGGATCATGCTCAGCCTGACTCCAACCTGGGCTGATGAAGTTTATTTCAGTTAAGGTTAGGATGGAAGATAATACTTAGGAAATATGAAAGATCTTGGCCTACACAGCAAAAGGGGTTGAGGAGTTTAGGGAGTGTCACAGAGTGCTGACAAGGACTGACGCATACCACGAGTGACAGCAGACTTTCTGTATGACCTTGGCTGAGTTACTTAATCCCTTTGTGACTTGGTTTCGTCATCTGCAGAGTTAGGTACAAATAATAATATTTCCCTGCCTCACAAGGAGCTGTGGGGATTACTTTGTTACTGTTTGCAAGGTGTGTTCACAGACAAAAAGAAATGATGCAGTGGAAGTGCTATTTGTTGCTGGAAACCTATATAATACCAAATACTTTGTTGATCGTGTCCTGGAAAATATATTAACTACCTACACATTAATTCTGCTATTATCAGAAACCACATAAGCCCATAATTCCTTCCCTTTTTCCTCTACTTCCTTTATGCTTGTGTATTCAAGTTGTGCATATGTTATTAGGCAAAATTAAAAATCTGCCTATTAAAAAAAAACTATGCCTTTCTTTCATGTCTGCTTTTCAGCTTCTGTAAATGATGAACCCTAGACCCCTAAAGCTACAAATGCATTCTCCCACCTAGTAACATCCTGTATAGATTGAGAAAAAGATAAGTAATAAACTTCCTTTAGTTACAGTTTCAAAGAAGTGGATTCTAAGTGTTTAGGTTTAAGTCCAAAGAGATGTCTACTGATGTGAGCATCTCTCAGTTGGCCTAGGAGATTGAAAGCAACTCTTGTAATGTGTAGCTCTAAGTTTATTAATACCAGATCTGTGCATTGTCTGATCACATAGTAATGCAGATTTCATGGGTATCAGTTATGGACATGCAACAATGTTTCTCTCAAATGAGCCAAAACTCGATTAGCCTAAGCAGTCAACATTTTTGAATCAGAGTGCATCAGCAAAGTGAGTCTATACTGGTCAGTGTTTTGTATCATGTAGCTATGGTATTTTTGACCCAGTACTGTTGGATTGTATTAATTTTGATTGTTAATAATAAGGCCCCAGCTTTCTTTTTAACAGTGGATCTCAGTAGTTGGATCCCTCTTCTATAATGTCTTCCAATCCATGAACAGATGTTTAGATTTACTTAAATCTGAATATAGAGTCTGGTAAATCACCAACAAATTGCAGTCACTGGTTTATATGAGGTATTGCATATGTTTGCAGCCACACCCAAGCACCCACCTTAAAAGCAGAAAGGGACAATACTATTTGTTAGCTTGCACAACACATGAGATAAAATGACACAATGTTCCTATATTATTGCTGTTAAAGGTGCCGTTCATTTCATGTTTCTCCTGAACAGCACATAAGTGTGTGGCATTGATAATTCATGCACAGTCTTTTTCACCCTCATCTCTGTTGTAGCAAAAAAAGTTGAATAGAAGTAATCCATTTCATCACACCCTTTCTACTCTTTTGTAGTCAAACTTTTTTTTTTTTTCCTCACTTATTCTCATGGAAGGTTCCCAGTGACATAATCTAACTAGGACTTTCAGGGTGGGGACCATTATTTTTATTTATAGAGTACCAGACTTACACTAATGTTGGCAGGCTTTAAAGTGGACAAGAAGAGCATTAACATGTGCACAGACAAGAAATTAAAGATAAAAAGGAGTTTAAAATCTTTAATATGTAATAAAAGATTATTTTTTTTTCTAGAAATATGTATAAACTACTGGCTTGCTGAATTATCAGATAGTTCCATGCTTATTGAGAGTGCATATATTTCCTTAAAAATTCAAAAGATTCTATATAAATTTTAGTTGACGCTACTACTGGCTGTAAAAATCTACCATTTTAATATAATATTCATTCTCTAAAGAACAGCACTAAGTTACAGGTAGAGCTATTTTGAGCAGTAATTCTGCTTTAGTATGTGTTGGTGTATTTTTAAGAAGGGGATATAATTATTGAATGTAGGAAGCATAATGTTCCCTTAGAAATAAAAATGTGGCAATACTTAAAAGCCTTGGAATTAGGATATAAATATTTACACACCAGTACAAGGCAGAAGAAATACTGGTTTTGAAGCAAAAGTAAATAAACATATCTCTTCAAATAATCATAATGATACAATTCACATGCTTATTATAAATCCTCATCACTAAATTTAGACTTGAATTCACTTGAATACTTTAAAGTTACAGAAAATATGCTGGAGGTTTGCAGCAATGATAGCATCCTCTTAATAGCATTAAGTACTGTAAACTGAGCAAACCACTTTCATTCAGAGATGAAATGTAGGCTATTACAGAACTTTCTTGCAATTGTCAAAGTAGGTGTCAGAAAAGCATTGAACACTTCCAGGGATGGGGCTTCCACAACTTCCCTGAGCAACCTGTTCCAGTGTCTTACCACCCTCACACTAAATTTCTTCCTGTTATCTAACCTAAATCTCTAACCTAAATCTCCTGTCTTCCAGTTTTGATCCATTGCCTCTTGTCCTTTCACTAAAAGCCCTTAGAAAAAGCCCCTCCCAAGCTTTTCTGTAGGCCCCCTTCAGGTATTGGAAAGCAGCTATAAGGTCCCCCTGGAGTCTTCTCTTCTCCAGGCTGAACAGCTGCAACTCCCTCAGCCTGTCCTCATAGGAGAGGTTCTTCAGGCCTTGCATCAAATTCCCACAGGAATATGCATTGAAGGCATTCCAAGCACCAGGAAAGTCCATGTGCAAACAGTATTAGGTAGATAGATCTGCACTTGCACAGTGGTTTCAGTATGCAGCAAACTTTGTAATTATGGTTTCACCAGGGTCAAGAATTCAGCACTAGTTCAGTCAGTATTTAATTTATTATCTCAAAATTGGCCTTTCAAGTGTGGAGACCTGAAAAAATACATTCTTTAACTGGCAATTCTTGAGTACAGATAAACTAACACTACATTGGTGTCCTATATTTGACTAAGTGGAAATACTGTTCCTTTGAAGTAAACTGCAACTAATATGTTGTGTAAGAGCTGGGACAGCAGGTTTACAGCTCTCAGATTGTAAACTGATGGTCTGAATCTTTACCAGCTTATATAATGTAGTATTTTATTAGTGTTACAACCAACATAAGCATATTATTTGTCTTATCTATGCTTCTTTATAACCATAATATTACCGAGATTGTAGCAACTCATTGTCTGATATTTATATATCTGCCTGTCAAACCAAAATTTAATGGAGTATTCATTGCTGCTCAAAGTAGCCTGGAGTGATAGTTCTGATCCCTCTGGTTACTTCTCAGTATGTCCTAGCTGGTAGTGAAGGAGGTCTTGCGTATCTGCATTTTTAAGATCCCATCTCTTTGTTTATGTTTTTCTAGTGCAATCATTTGACATTACTATATCATTTATTTGATGGTGTTGCCAGTGTGCTATTGCATTTGTGGTGTGTAGTGTGCATTTTCATTACTATTTATAACATTGGTATCAATGGCAAATTTGGTGGTACAGTTAAAGAAGGGAGATTATGATCTCTTCCCCAATGGATATTAGCAGACAGGAAGTAATGTCTTTCATAATGGAATAACTGAAGGAGAATACAGTTAGCTAAATATGCCAAATCTTAAAAATAGATAGTGTTTTTGAAGTGCTGTCAGCAATTTGAATTTTAAGTGCATTTTAAATACACAAGCATCAAGAAATCAAAGTTTCTTGCTAACAGTTTTTAGTTTGTGGATTTCACAGTATTCTGTGGTTAAATAGAAATGTCTGTCTTATTGCTAAGGTCATGAAATGCAATCAGAGGAGGGCAGCTGGTGAAAGGGCCAGAAGGAATGTCCTGTGAGGAGCAGCTAAAGATACTGGGATTCTCTGGTTTGGAGAAAAAGAGACCAAGAGATAACCTCATTGGTCTCTACAGCTTCCTGAGGAGAGGACATAGAGAGGGAGGTACTGATTTCTTCTTCCTGGTATCCAGTGAGAGGACATATGGGAATGGTTCAAAGCTGCACCAGGAGATGTTTAGACTTGATATAAGAAAACATTTTTTTACTGAAGGGTGGTCAAACACTGGAACAGGCCTCCTAGAGAGATGGTTGATACCCCAAGCCTGTCACTGTTTAAGAGGCATTTGGACAATGCTTTAACTTTTGTTCAGCCCTGAATTGGTCAGGCAGTTGAAGTAGACATATGACTGTAGTCTCTCCAAACGGGAATATTCTATTCTGTATGTCATCCAGCTTTTGGACTTCTCCCAGTCTTCAGCAGAGACTTTGTGAAAATACTTCTGAAGAGAAAAAAAAAGTTTAGTTTTTAATGCAGGTCAGATGCAATAACTTCAGATCCTTCCCCCACAGTACATGAGGTTAAGCAGCCTCATTATGTCTCTGCTCTGAGAAAATACTTGGCAGTATTACGATGATTGGAATTTTCCATGTCTTTTCCAGTCATAAGAAAGGAGTAAAAAAGTGAAAAACTAGCAGCGGTAATTTGACTCTGAGGTCAAAATAAAGAGATTAGTGTACAATATTGTACCATAACTGCTCATGTGTCTTTTATGTAGATTTCAGTCACCATAGTAGTCTATGCTGTCAACCTTCAAAAGCCTTAGCTATCCCAGGTGCCTCATTAAAGGTGAGAGGGGGCATGATTCACCTGTGAGGTGTGTGCTGCCATTGCCCCATCTGGGCAGGGGAGTCCCACCTGCGATGACCTAATTTCCAGGCAGAGGCCCCGATTGGCTGCGTGGGGTCCCCTGCTGCTCCAGCCGCCTCCTCCCTCTCATCTGGCTGGGGCACCAGCTGCCCGGCTGCTGCTCTCCTGCACTGACCACAGAGGGACCGGAGGATGCCCCCGCATCGGCGCTCGGTCGAGAAGGTGTGTTGTTGGGATGTGGTGGACAGGGTGCACCCTAACTGGTGGTACTCATTCTCACAGGCTGAAAGAGTAAGGCTCTGGGTTGTCAAGGGTGTTTAGGAGGAGGCCAAAAAAGGAGAAAAACATTCAGAAGGAATGGGATTAGAAAGGGGTATACAGGAGTGAGTCTTAAAATGTTGGCAGGATGGACTTGCCAAAACTTTTCAAATTACATAAATGTGTTTATCATGTTAATTAAATACTCTATATTTAAAAGACTTTTAAAACAACTTTTGTCTCTGTTCAGAAGTTTGCCCAAGGCTCTGGAGAAGCAAACCAGCAAAGTGTCTCTTCCTGAGTCCACTAGACTTTGAACACAGTAGCTAACTAACTAGCACCCAGAGGTTTAATTGTTGGCCTGAAGTCATACTAAACTAAATGTGGAAGAGGGTTCTTACGGTAGCAGCACAAGTACTGCAACGATGAGGGTCATATAGGCTCATAGGAAGAAGGGATTGTATCTGGTAAAAAAGGAATTAGAACTTTTCCATCAGATGAAGGAATTGATGATAGTTAATGTTCCTAATTAGATGAAAGCTCGCAAATATTTATTTCGCAGAATTCCCAATGCTTCTATTATAAAATTCTAGTTTCCTTACATTCTTTTTATGGAGAAAAGGTAAATTTGTGATGCAAGATAACCTGATTGCATTGAATATATATTGGAACTTGGAGTCCTTGGAACTTTTCTGCTTCTTCCCTAAGTCTGGACTTGGAATTTTGTAAGATGTTAATATTTCTGCCTTTCTCATCTAAAACCTAGCTCCAAAAAATGGCATGATGAGACTCTTAGAATAGCTCTTGAACTATTAAATCAGAGAGCTGAAGAAAAAACAGGTAATCTCAGCTGTGTTTCAACCTGTTGTACATGTCTTTCTGGCTCTGTTCTAGCTAGAAAAAGAGGAAAGGATGTTGCGGACTCGTTTTCTTTCATGGCAAAGAGTAGCTCCAGACAATTTTCCAGTCCCAGCTGAACTAGTGCTAGGTGCTTTGAAATAGAACATCTAATTAGAAACAGATTTATTTTTTTCCCCATCTCTCCATGAGTCAGACAGAGATTTCAACAAGGCATAGACTGGTTCATATTAAATCACTGTTTACCACATGTGTTAATAAAATAGCACCTGCATGCTGTATTTAAAATGTAATTAGATGTGGGTCATGTCAAAATAATCACAAGAGATTGGATAACCGCACCCAGTGTACTGATACCAAAACATAGTGCTTACCAGGATCCCATTTAAGTGACATTTTCCTGACACCTCAGGGAGGGATAGTTTTTGTCTTTTTCTTTAAAGACTTGATAGCTTGCATATATAGTTTTCCTGATTGCTGTATTTGCTCTTTGTGACACTGTGCAAACCTTCATCATCTTCCTATAGGAAATATTTCAGCACTTCACAGTCACCTGTTTTATTACCTGTTGACTCAGCGACTTTTTAAAAAGTTGTTTAAGTTCAGAGTTAAGTGCATGTGTGTTTGAAAGTGTGTTCCAAGGTTTTTCTCCCCAGCTTTCAGATGCTTCTATTATTTCATTAGCACATACAAATCTGAATGGTCTTACACATTCATGCATAAATTAAGATACAGAGGTAAATTGTATAAATTGAACATATATCTTACATTGTGTTTGAAATGCTTAAAAAAATCTCAAGTAAGTATCTCCATTATTTCTGTTACAGCCTATTGTATCACACAAGGCAATCCTGTAGCAGGCAGCATTAGTAATACCATAATTAAATACTTAATGTAATTTAACAGTTGTATCAGCGTTTTTGTAACTGGAACAGTGAGATACTCATAAGATGCAATGGCCATACAAATTTTGTGATGCCATTGGTGCATGTTTATACTTCGAACATGCACCGTAAAGTCTGGTATTAAACACCTGAGAATACTGGTGATAAATATTTCCTTTCTTTCTTAGAAAGAGTTTAATATCAGTGTCAGTATTACTGCTGAGTTATAAAGAAAATACATTTTCTTTCCTCTGACAATCCTTGAAGACTAGACTTCAGTCCTGCATAAGTTATTTTTTGTAAATTTCTGTACTAGGTATAATTTATTCTTAACTCAAGAAGCATGAACTAATAATTTAGTATTTTTCAATTGTTTAGAAGTTCCAAAGGACTTTGTAGAAGTCTACTGTAAAGTCCTTCAGGAAACAAATATTTTTAAACACTTCTAAGAGTTCTCTAGGGCATTTCATCATAGATTTCTTGGCTGCCTCTTGGAAGTGAGTGTACGCAAAGCATTCAGAAAAGGTGACGCTAGTTGTGGTTGTATCTACAAAAAGCAGTTAAAGAGACCAAGTATTATGTCTCAATTCTTGAATAACAAAGGAGCTGAGCTAAATCTGCTTCCTCAACAGCAAGGAACTTAGTCTAAATCCTTTTCTAGTCCACAACCATAATGCAGCAGATTGCTCTTGAGTAGCTGTCAAGTAACCAGAGAATTAACCTTCCATTAATAATTCAGTATTCTAAAATGGAGATAATTGTGTCATTTGTTGCAGTGTTCTGCCAGTGTATACAGGTATTTTATTTTATTTGCTTTGAAATACATGCAAGGAAAGCCCAGCTTTCTAGGCTGGTTCTGTTTCCAGCCCTGGAGAGAAGCGGACATTTTGTCAAACATGGCAGCTAACTAATAATAAAAAAAAGTTACTATAAACTATATTGTCTTTTTTTTTCACAGATTAGGAGACATTCCTGCATCCTGCTTTGCTTTTTTGTTCTGTGGATTATTTTTGCCTGGAATCCTTACTTTTCCACAGACAAATACCTCAATTGATTGTGAATCTTTGTTACCAAACTATGAAACTGAACCACAGAAATCTGCGCCACCATATATTATTGCTGTATCTTTTGATAACTTTGAGCCAGGAAATGAAATCCAAGGTAAATAATCTGAATTATATAAAATCTTTATCTGTGTTTTCCAGAATTATTAGTCTTCACCAAAATGTTTGCATTTTTTTCTATGCTATAGTTCTTGTATAATTAAAATTAAATGGGACAGCTGGCCAAACTGAACTAACAATCAGTTGGTTTTTAACTTCATATTTGAGTATTTGCTGTTGTATCAGGCCTCTTCAATACAAAAGGCTCCTACTCATTAGATGTTCATATGCTGTCACACTACAGGAAAATAAAAGTTCAGGACCCGGTATATGACAACTCAAGAGCAAGACATTTTGAGTCATCCTAAAAGCTGCATCCCAGATTTTATCAAATTTCAGAAGGCGGAGCTATTGTGGCTTAAACCACCTTTTTATCTTCCTAATCCCAAATTGCTCACTGGATGGAGCACCTTGACAGCCTTTTTTCTCCACACTGTGATGTCATCTCATGGTGCTTTCACACTTAAGGTGGTTTGTCAGTGCTGCTTCTTGTAGCTGTTTGCTACATGGAAGTGGGTGGTTACCCATGACATGTCCATTGTTGTATCTCATTGGCTAGAAAAGAGAATTTTTCACTAAGTAACTACTGGGATTCTGTTTTACCTGAACCTGGTTGCATGGACATGCTACCATGAAGAGTGATTTGTAGGGAGAAGAATGGAGAAACATTGGGGTCTTATTATAGCTGTCATTCTTGGAAAAACTTGTGTGAATAGCTCTTTCAAGGATGGGAGGGCTGTTTGATTATTCATAGCTATTTTTAAAATAGTAATGCCAGCAAATTAATGGATAGATTTAAGTATATGCAGACTGTGAGGTTTTTTGGGGCTTACCATGACAGAAATCTTGAATTCTAGATGCTACTAATCTTGCTTTTTTTTTTTTTTCTCTTTTCTTTTCCCCTTACTTGGACTGAAAGTTGATGATAATTTAGAAGGCAAATTATGCAAGTGGTTGGCAATGTTACATTGTCAGTGTCATTGGTCTTGGCCTTCACTTCAGTGTAATTTCCAGTTTATCTGTCCTTATTTTTAATGACTATACATACCCTTAGAGATAAACCATTATTCTAATTTTATTTGCAAAAGTTCCTAATTTTGGCATTAGCCAAAAATTAGCCAAAAATTTGGCATTAGCACAGCAAGCTTATAATAGATCATAAGAACTTTGATTATGCCTCTTGAAATTTAATTTCAATTTGGATATACGCTAAACACAAAACTTCTCTCAGATTTTTTTCTGAGGTCCTTCATTAACAAAACTTGAGTAAAATTGAGTAGATTGTAGTTATTATTTTTTCATATTTAATATAGAACATCAGAGCAAAATTGCCTAGTTTCTTTTTTTCCAGTTGTAACACACACACACACACAAAATGGTTCTGCGATTCAGTCTTAGGCAAAGCTTAATATTTTCTTTTCAAACAGAGGTAGAAAGCAATGCAATTCTCTTTCTCCTGTAAATGTTTTGATTTCATAAGTCTAATTAGACAGAGAATAAGTAACATTTTGGTCAGCAGGGCCATTGGCTAGTATTCTGAGTATGCAAGGGGAACAATTGAGGTTAGTAAGACAATTGTAGTCATTTGTCATACTTTTTTTTTTTACATGTAGCCATACTTTTATAGTTGTCAGTAAGTTGTGTATTTCATGTCACTTTACACAGAAAAGCCTCTCCAAATTTCTTTCTTTTCCTGTATTGTCATTGCTTGATAATTAAAAAAAAACCCTGTAATAAATACCACCATATTTAACTTTTTAAGAGATTTTAATTATTTTTGTACATGCAGTCATGTGCTTTGGAGTGAGAAAAACTAGTTGTTAAACATCTGAGAGGTTTTAGCTCTTTATGAAACTTAAATTTCTCAAAATGTCTGTTTTCACAGTGACTCTAGAAGCACTTCAAGGTGCTGGTTTTAAAGGATTTAATCTACAAGCTCGAGAATTAGAAGGAGATGTTCCTATTGGTACTTTTAAAATTACAGATACAAACACTAAAGGCTTGGAATGCCATAATGAGACGGTATGTGTTCAGTCTTTGAGATACTTAAGCTTGGTTTTTTTTTCAATACTTAAATCGGAATTCATAGAAGAAATGTGCATTTTGTAAAATGTAGACTTTTTCATGAAATACATGTGTCTTCTATGTGATATAAATCCTAATGTAGAAGCTACCTGACATCAGTGTTACCTGTTATAGTAGAGACAGTTCCCCTAATAGTATAAGTAAAGGTCACTTTCACATCCAATATAATTATATGGGGTTTTTTTAATTGCAGAATTCAGCATTAAGTCATGCAAATTCAGATGTGAAACAGAAAATTACAACAACATGGATTGCTCCACAGGCTGTTGGAGATCTTCATTTTATGTAAATAATTGCTTTTCTTCTTCTTTTTTTTTTTTGTCTTCTCCTTGAAATGTTATTTCTATGGATTATTTTGACCTGCTTCTGTGTTGCTGTTTCTGATATTTTCTTGCCACAATCATGGGGTTTTTTTCATAGTTTGCCATAACTTCCCACTGTGTCCATTAAATAACATGGTTTCAATTTCAAGGTATAATTATAAGGTAAACAATCTCCTTTAAATGTTAATATATGTAAATAATTCCATTAAGCACAGTGTTATTAGTGGATATTTGAGTAAGCAGATTTTACACTTAAACCTTTTCAATTGCAATAGCAACAATATGTATGTAACTAATTGCCTGAATAAGTGAAGTTCAGTTTCTATTCAATTACAGCTTTTTTCATTTTGAACAGTGGAAGAATAGTAGTTTGATGTAAATGCTTGTAAGATGAAATTTAAAAATAAGTTTACAACCCATAAGCTAACAGCTAAAAACAGGAGGAGACAAAATTTATCCTATGTTTAATTCTACTTGTTTGCAGAGCTCAAGCTTGTAAAAATACAACCTGGGTCTAGCAAAATGAATGCTTGATGTAATTGGAAAATATCTAAATGTTTGATCTGTAGATTGATGATAGGGGCATCTTGGCCTTCATTAAATCTTGAGAAATACAAAAAGGGGCAAAAGAACACAAATTAAAAACAGTATTCTTGCAACTCACTAAGGTAATGAAAATCTGTTCACCATCATAAATATAGATCATCAGAGCAGGAAAGAGGTGTGACAATTTTTAGTGACATTTGAGCTGATGCTCCCCACAAGAGTCACTGCTATTTCAAATAGTGTCCATTCCTCTTCTGCTGCTTCTCAGCATCTATTTTACTTATCTTCAAAATTATGTTGGATGATAATAGAGTAACTGAAAAGTAAAAGTGTTCCAGAAAATTATGGGGTCGTTTTCAAACTTGTAATGTGTATGCTTAAAATCAAAATAGGGTGGATTTTCTTGGTTGCAGGTGGGGAGGAGAGTTTATAGGTATTTTATACTGAAGTTGTTTGATAAAAAATTATTATTCTTTGTGTTTTTTCCAGTGCAACTGTTGTTCAAGATCTAGACAAATATTGGTTTGGAATTCAAAGCAAAACTCTAACATCTATGCATTCTGTGTCAGTTAATGGAACAGGAAAAAGTAAAAGGAAGGTATGTTTTGAGTGTGTTTGCATACTAGAAATTAATACAGTGCATTAAGATATCTTTGACTTGATACAAGACATACATTCATTGTCATTTGTTCATTAACTGAGATGGCCAAAATAATCAGATATTTACATTTTCAATTTAACTGCCTAATCCTCTTACTAAATTGGTGAAAAAATAAAATAAATGTTACATTTCAAATAAATATTATTCCCCTGCAGAAATAAGGGTACTAATATTCTAATTGTTTTGCCCAGTAAATGATTTGTAAACGTTTCCTCATTTGTGTTTTGTTTTGTTTTTCCACAGATGATGATAGAACTAGAATGCAACAAAGTAAGAGCAATTTTTTTTCAGTTTCCAAAATTTCTGTTATTTCAGTTTTAGAATTTCATGGTTGTAGCATACAGATTATATTGTGCTATTCAAATTACTTTCCAAGCCAGATCTCATTTATGCTTACATTTTTGTATACTGTTTTGAAAATATTTTTAGTCAGTCAATGTCAGTTCTCAAATACAATGTGTAAGGTATTGTAAATGATTAAACACTTGACTTCCTCACTCAGACAACGTATGTGAATCCAGCTGATTTCCTGTTTAAAATAATCTGGTATTTATACACTAGTCAATAAACAGTAACTGGAGCTTATGCTTTCTTGCAGCGTGGAGGAACTTACTCAACACAAGGCGGATGCATCATGGTAAGTAATTTGCTAATTTACCTTGCTTGCTTAAAATCCTAAACCTTCTAAATGGTTGTCAGTCTTGTGACCATTTCCTCCTGCAGGTTCTCTGTAGCTAATCTGGAGTAACTTTCTAATGGAACTTTTGTTTTTTCTGTCTTTACTTTTTAGTCATAGTGCTTGTTAGCTTTTTAAGATCACTTATTTCAACAACTCTGAACCCTTGAGTTTTGCAAGTCATGATCTAGATATAAAATTTAACTATTTGATTTTTTTTTCTGGAAACTATTATTTTCAGCTCTGTGAGAAAGCCATCTTTTCTTCTTTCTTTCCTCCCAGCAAGTATGCCCTACGCTTCATCGTGTCTAGTGATTACATAGTTATCGTTAAAAAGTTTTCATCTACTTTTTAATGATCTTGACAGTGTGGATGATCTCCTCAATGATGGAAATAACGTGTATGAGGCCAGATAAAAAAGGTTGCAAGCAGCAAAATTATTTAAATCTATACCAGCTGCACCAGTTGCTGTAGTTTTGATTATTTGGTTTTAAATATATCTGAAATAATTTTAATAGTATCAGTTGGTGGAATTAAGTCACAGAAAACTGAGAATGTTCTTTCTTTTCCACCAAGTAGATCTTTCTTTCCTGAAAATCCTTTATATAAAAATCAAATTTCTGCAAAATAATGATTAACATTTTTATTTCTTTCTAGATTGCACCCTCTGGATCCTCTCAGAAGAGCTATTCAGGCAGTCAGGTAAGAGTCCTAACTTCCATCATTCATAAGTTTTTCTTTAGTAACCTAGAACAACTAAAATTCTGTAACTATAAAATACTGAGGTGATATACTACTGTATGAAATACCATCTCTGATAGTTAATACAGAATGCCAGACTTAGTCATCCAGTAAACTGTATGTTCAGTACCTGGACTAGGTTCAACTACCTACACTCCATTGCTTTTTGTCAGTATTCTTTCTTAGAAGACTATTTACCACTTCTTATTTCACACAGTAAGCATTTTTATGGAGTGGTAACTTTTGAGGGGGGGAAAAAAAATAATATATATATTCCTTCCATCTTTGAGGATTCCTACCTGTGTATTCACATGTGCATGCAAACACAGTCGTTTGTTTTCTAGTTTCAGAGACAGCTGGTCCAACTAAAACAAAACTGTTGCTATTAATTGCTTTGTTAGGTATCTCTTTTTATTTCTTTGATAGTAAAAATAGAAGACTAATGATAGTTTTGTTTCACTGTCTTCTCCACAAAAAATTTACAAAATTCCTCCAAACTTCACAAGATATTCCTGTGTATACTAAAATTCCAGTATGTCTGTATCACTTGTAACACCAGATTATATTTGCAGTTGAAAAGTTGGGGATTTAATTGTCTAGTTAGCCTTTTTAAACTACCCGGGAATGTAGGCTACATTCTCACTGATCACTTTCACTTTTTTAATCACAGAAATATATACTTGGTTTTTACTTAATTATCTTCACTATGACAATGTGCCTGTTTGTACTTGAACTGTCAGATGCTTTCTGGTATGTGTTCAGTTGCTTGATCTGAGCTTGTCAAGCATATATTGCTTACTACTTACTAATTATATTTATCAATTAATTATTTTATAATATTTAATTTGTTCAATCCTCACTACTAGTAAGGAATTACCAGACTGTAAGAAATACCAATTATTTTTATGTATGTACTAAAGGTTTATTTTCTTCATTGCTTTTCTTTCATGTACAATATATACTTCTTTTCTATGAGTTGAGCTACTCATCTTGTCATATAAGTACCTGAATTTATTAATTTTTTTCTAAAATACAGACTGTTTAGGAAAACAGTGTTTTCTATGATATCCAGGTGACAATTAATGTCTCTTCCTAAGTTAGGATTCTTATGACCAGTTGCCAGTAAACTGATAACCTCTGTATTGCTTATCGCATGTTTGAACAAACACAGTCAGTTGCACACTTTTCATGCCATAAGCAGCAGGGCTCTTTTTTTCTTCCTCTCCCTGCCTCTCCCCTCTGCCCCTTCCCTTTATTTATTTTTTTTTTACATGGAAATAATTTAATTCTGCTTTATTTTAGAATGGAGTAGTCTACACAATAAGCAAGAGTGGATGTGGCCCTGTAAGCACTTTTCTTACATTTACTTTTATGTCCTCATCATAACTGTATTTATAGTAACTCCCAGCCTTTGATTGCATTACTTATATGAGTGTATATGTAGGAGTTTCTTTTGCAAATAGCAAATAGAGTACTAGAAAATTAATATTTTATTCAATGATATGAAGTAGTTGGCAAACAGGTATTAAAAAGTTAAGTAGAAACATAAGGAGTACTGTTTTACTGAATCATGAAAAAAGGACTGGAGGTGGTTATAAGCTAATCACGAAGTTCTACGGCTAAGAATTCTCATTTGACACTTGAAACTAGAAAAATGAGGATGACTCAGAACCAACAAGGACAATGTTTCTAAAAATGAAGCACACTCATTTCATCAGTACTTGTGAGGTGTAAAATTGATCACAGTGGGTACTGGGTTTTTGGAAACAACAGAATTAGTCTGGGGGGAGACTGTTGATTGTATTACTAATAATAAGTGAGATGTAATTTAAAAAATAAATTATTATTATTTATGCTTGACCTTGATATCTTATACTTCATTGACTGTAAATCAGGCAGTTTTGGGGTTTTTTTTCCTAATTTTTACATAGATGTATATGTAGATATTGCATACATTATATTCATTACGAGCGTTATATTAAACGTTTATAAATTTATTTATATCAAAATAATATCTTGATAGTGTCTGTTTTAAATATTTCTCAAGTACCACTAGATAATCCCTAATATACAACGGGCTAATGTGCCTGGATCTTATGTTCACACATGGTGGTCATAGCAATAGTGCATAGTACAATGTCATCTGCTCTTTACATACTCTTACATAAGGATCAGTTAGTATTGAAGGTGTCTGAAATGTGTCCTTTTTTTGCTTAAGCAACTATAGAAGAGAAATAACTGGTTTCATTTTTTTCTTAGGGAGGTGCTGCTGGTGTATATAGTCAACAGGCCTGTAGAGATGTAAGCTGGTTATTTATTTATTTACTGATTGTCTGCTACTATGCTTCTTAAGCTGGTTATATATTTATTTACTGATTGTCTACTACCGTGCATCTTAACTTATCTCCCTATTGCAAATTGCATTTGATTCTCTTCTGCAGAGCTATTTTATTCTTCCTAAATATATTCAGGAAAATGGTACTAGTCTGGGATACTTTCCTGAGACTGAAAACCAAAATGAAAAAGTGTTACATTGTCAGTTCCTTGAAATGTAATATTTTGTTATAAGAGCTAGAATGTTGGAAATTTTTTACTTCATGGATCTTAAATGAGTTTGTTTACTTTAGTCTTGCCCTAGTTTTATTCAAGTATAGTTGAAATCAGTTTAATTTGAAGTGCACGTCCTCTAAGGAATAAAGCAATGACTTCTAGATTTAATTAACAAATTATATAAATACCTGAATTATGTTTTCATTTCAGAGTGCATCCTCCTCCAGTGGTGGTCTTACCTATGGCCAGGTAACTGTGCTTTCCAATATGTTTTCATTTTCAGTTTCCTAAGCTGTTCAGAAACTAAGCAGTTAATGCAAATTTTTACTAAACAAGAATAAATTTCCTGGAAGGGGATAAAGGGGGACTGTATTCAAGTGGTTAATAATGTCAACAGATGAGTTAAATGTTAGTGTATGTTGTAATATCAACTTTGTAAGAAGTTACTTCTGTTTAACACAAAAATGCAATTACATTTATTATATATCTATAATGCAGTTATATTGACAATATTAATTAGATATAAGTGAAAACCAAATACTTTTATTATTATTTTCCAAAATTCATTGCTTTTTTGATAGTTACTAGGAATTACAAGTATTTTTCTGATATTTGCCTATGCAATTGTGAATGTGGATTGATGAAACAGAAGGCTTTGCTGCACATTATCTTGTGCTTTGTTTAAAACGTTTTATTTCTTATGGCACATCCAATTTATTCCAGTTTATATTTCAACCATAGACTTTTCTAGTTTTTGGGGAGTGGGTTCTGGAGTTTGGGTTGATTTCATTTTTGATTAAGGTAGAATAGCTTAATTTTTTCCTACCAACTGGTTGTATTTATTACAAATAAACTTCCAATTTGATGCTAGACACATTGCTGTTTAAACTAGTAAATTAACTGGGGTTTGCAGAAAGAAAATAAAGCAATTGATTGGTTTCAGTTGTCCATTTATTATTTGGCAGTACATTAATATCTTTCTTCAGAATCTTGTTTTCTTTGATACTCTAGGGAAATTATGTTAGTTAGGAAAAAATTCTTCATTTTGAGGGTGGTGAGACACTGGAACAGATTGCCCAGGGAAGCTGTGGAACACCCATCCCTGGAAGTGTTCAAGACCAGGTTGGATGGGACTCTGAGCAACCTGATCTAATGGGAGGTGTCCCTGCTAATGCAGGGTGGTTGGAACTGCATGATCTTTAAGGTCCCTTCCAACCCAAACCATTCAGTGATTCTGTGGTATGATTCTATAATATTCTTGTGGAAAAGAGTACTGTATTTAATTTATCATACATTAACCTAAGCAAAAAATTGATTGTGTGTTCTTTACAGTCTGTCCCTTCAAGCTCTTCAGATTCCAGTAAGAAGGTAAGCACTCCTTTTCAATTCAAAGTGATTTAGCATGACTTTTATTTCAGTGGTACTTCAGTTCCTTTTACCAGTTAAGACTTGCGAAGGTTTTAATTCAAATTGATTCATATTATTTGAATCAATTGGGTTCTTAGGTGCCTTGCACTAACTAGTTGTGCTATGACAGCTTTTGTTCATATATGTTTATGGGGATTTGTTTTAAAGAAGTTATGATAGTGATTGTGATGTGATTAGGACTTCTAAGGATACAGATTATGTAATTCAGATGGGTCTAGAGAATGAGTGTGGCTCAAAGCAAGTGAAGTCAAGAGAGCTCCTATTACTATTGAATTTGACTCATAATATTTACATGGACTCTTCCCCTTAGTTCAGTCCCCAAGGAGTTTAAAGCTAATCCATGGTGTGTTCAGTAAACACACAGTGTATTTTTGTCCCAGCAGATATTTATTTCATTTTAGTTCCTCATATGTTTTAAGATTTCAAAGCATACTGGTAGACTATTTTTTTTAATAACTTCATTTAAGAAACTTGATGCTTTTCCATGTTTTATACTATAATTCTTTCTTTCTGATACCAACAACTCTTCATTTTTATACTATGGGATTATATGAAGTGTTATCAGTTAAAAAAAAAAAAAATTTAAAAAATTGAAAAAACCTCAAGCTTCTAATTATAAAATATTAAAACCTAAACAGAAGATACTACTATTGCATTTGCCTTACATTTTTTAATAACCTCAATATGAAGCCTTTTTTTTTTACATAATACTGCATAAAGAGTAAAGAAATTGATTATTCTGTTTGGGGTGGAAAGCTGAAGATCAAAAAGGACTCAGGGTATAGGCCAGGAGGTGTGTTACAATACATGAAATCCTGCTTCTACCTCTACAGTTGAGTGATTGTATGAGTGGCAGCAAGTTTTTTATTTCCTTGCACTCTTGTGTAAACCACACATACATACATATTCTTCCTTGCTTGGTAATGAGTGTTAACAATTTGTATAAAAATAGTTTTATAAAAGTTATTATAGCATTATTATGACAGTTTGTAAATTTTGATATTTCAGTATTTTTCATTTTATTAGCATATCTAACTATTGAAATAAACTCTGGGTAAACATCTTCTCTGATTTCTCTATAGGTCGTGGTCATTGCCAACAGCAACCCTTTTCCACCTGTGGTAAGCAGTTTTTCTCGCTCAGAATTTTGTCTGCAAAAGCTTTCAAATATCCACATGCTTAATTCGTCAGAAAGATTTCTGGTGTATGGAGAAAACTCCTTGGCAAGCAGATTTTACCCTGGGTGCATAATTATCTTCAGGGAAATCCAGTAGTAAGACAGCTACAAGTCTTGTGGTTCTGTGAATTATGTTAACACTTGCAGAGTCATTTTATTAGCTGCAGGTTCTAGGTCTCTCAATGCATATGCCTCTGTGTTTCTAAATAGTTTTGATTTTATGTTTCTATTGCAATCGTATTTTATAAATTCCATACTCATTTTTAAACTATTAAATTTTCACTCTGCTTGGAATTCACACAGTCAAAAGTAAGTTTACACTTAAGGTGGTTAAAGTGAGCTTGTATGATGTAACATTAGGTGTATATGTTTTTCTGATGTCTAGTTCCTAGTCAAATGTTTTGGTTTTGTAACCTGAATGAAGATTAAGATGCATTTATTCTATGCTATCCTTTTATAGTTTTCTTTCACATTTGGTTGTATATCACATCTAAAAGACAGAACCCCTTTTTTTTTTTTTTTTTTCTGTGATACTCAATTTGGACAAGCTGTTGTGCACAATAATTAAAGATTATTTTTTTTTCATTCCATTTTCAGCGTCATACCTTCCCCCAGGTAAGCATACCTTTTCCTTCTGATTCTGTAATAGTAATACAGTTCTTATGAGATCAGAGCAGTTGCCTCAGGATGGTGTCTGCTACCCTTTTACATTTGTCCCAAGATTCAGCAAACAAAGGACTGGATCAGGCATTGAATTTGTATGTATGGTGATGAATGTTCATGTAGATGACAGTGAGACAGGTTGTAGGGGTCATGATGCCTTAGCTTCCCTCACCACAGTTGGAAAAGTCAAATTGACTGGTAGTGCAGAAAAGGGCATAGCCTGTACTCTGCTGCTGCTCACATAAGCTGTAATAAAAACAGATGCAAGTGTAGAAAACTACTTCATAGTGTCAGACTGCCTTCCCAAACTTTCAGAGCTGAGGATAAACTAGTTTAATGCTGGTTTTTAAGAATTTGATACTCAGTACATCTCACATACAACTTCACCTTTATTCTCCAAGCAAAATAATACAACTTGGTGTTTTTGTTTTAATTGCATTGCATTTAAACAAATAAAATTAAATATTTTCTGTTGTGTCTTTTTTTGGTTTTTTCAGAGTTTGGGAAATTCTGCAACTAGGATCATAATACAGGTAGACATTCTTTCTCCATTATTCTTGAGTTTTAACTGATGCCCTGTCTCAGTAAAATAAATAATGATTCATGTCTTTGGGAATAATTAAGGATGGATAACATATGGATATCTTAAATATCCACAAACTAAGTAGTGGAGAAGGGCTTTTCTGTGGTTATAGCAAAGTGGAAATCCTTGGTTGTTGATTACCATTGCAGCTTTTTTTTTCTATAGTCATAAAATATTAAAAACTCTGCATGCTAATTCCATAGTGCTCTCCACATTTTCAAAATTCTGCTCAGGAGGGAGATGGAATTTTAGAATGCAAGCCTTCAGTGTTATCCAACATTACATCATAACCTGGATAGTTCCATGTTAATTTAAGCAGGCATATTGTTTCTGGGTCCTTTGCAATTTTAACCTACCTACCACTCTTCCTGGGTAAGGCTTGCCTCCCTTCATATGGTAGTCCTTCAGACTGGGACAACATTGAAAGATCAGTAGTGTGTTACCCCAGCTGAAATTTCTTTCGAAAAATCATTGCTTTCAGAATGTATAGAATAAGTCTTCCGTAACTAGTAAAGAATGCTGACAGAGAAAGGAATAAGATTTACATGTTATTTTATTTCTGAATTTAAATATATAGTGTTTTGATTACACAGGTTACATATTTTCAATGTATATATATAAATAAAACTGCTTTCATAATGCCTGTACTTCATGGGAACTGAAAAATGTTCTGTAGTGACATTTCCTTTGGTTAAATTCTAACTGTGTCTTTTCTAGTTTTTGTTTTGACTAAGCCTTTGTCAGAAGTCTGTTGTGCTTATTCATGAAAATTCAGTTATAATATTAATATAAATGGATATGAGCTTAATGACAATCTGTATGATACATTTGAAGGGCAGAATTATTTAAACTCATGTTGTGAAATACCATAATGTATTATTATTTATTTTATAAGAAAATCACATCAAGATGCATATATACTTTTGGCAATTTATTTATGAAGGATTTTTATATACTGAGATAGTGAACATTGTAGTGCATGGAGATGGCACAAATAAAGTAAGAAAGAGGATAAAGAACTCTTTTTGACTTTTGAACTTTCCAGTAGATATAGAGTTGCTTCTTGAAATGGCTTAGTACCTAAGCAATTACTTAAAAAAAAAAAAAGATAATTTGGTTTTTTTTGTTCCTGTGTAGAGTGGACAAAAAGAGCAAAGCAGCAGTTCTTACATTCAGGTAAGCAAACTTAAAAAGGACTAGAAATACTCCTGTAGGCTTCACTAAAAGAGAGCCACCACAATTTGGAGGTAAATTATTTCCTACATTTTTAAAAATTTATTTCACAGGGGGCAGGTATTTGTTTCTCTGATTTTTGTTCATAAATATATCACCTGGTGTTGCTGTTTAACTGTTTTTATTTGGAATGCTTGCAAGTGTGCTTCCATGTCTGGTTGGTTTGAAGTGATGTGACTGCATGCAACAAAATGTGTCCTCTAAAATGTGCATAAAAGTCATGGCAATGAGAGGAAGGGCATCTAGACTCAGTATCAGAAACCCTCGTGCAGCTGTATTTGCATAAACTCTATGCTCTTTATAGAAGCCTCCTAGTCAAGGTGGTAATTATCTTCTCTTTGTTGCAGGGATCCCAAGGCAGCCAGTCCTATGGCCAGGTGAGACTCTTCTTTTTGCTGAAATATATTGAGCTTCTCTGTAGACACCAGCCTGGTAAATGGACCTGGGGGACTGACTGGTGTTTTTTTTTCCTTCTTGGTAAGTCTGAGTGGTCCCTGATGTTGGTTCCTAGCACTGGATTACCCTGAAGGAAAAAGGACATAGTACAGAGCAACTTTTAGTGGAAATGGCTTTTCTGTTATAGCAGTGCTAAGGCTACAGCTTTGTTTACAAATGAATTCTTGCCTTTCTTACAGAGCTTCCAGCCTCAAGGTGGCAGTTCCTATGGACAGGTAAGCAGCAGTCAGTCACCAGAGTACAGGTGAACTCGAAACCTTAAACTTGAGCTTTAAAGGACATTTTCTCCAGAAGTGTGTATTCTCATGCCCTGAGTTAATCCACATGCTACTTATTTTCTGGAATCCCAGCATGTGAAATCATCACGCTCAGCATCATTGTGAGGGCCAGGAGGAAGTCCAGGCTGTTCATACTGCTCTGCATAGCTTTAGGATGCAGTTGCTTGCTTTTCCTAGTGCAGGCTGGATCCCTTACAAATGGAAGTAACCAAATGGTGTCCTTGTCTTAGGGTGGCCCAAGTTACTCAGGCAGCAGCAGCTCTTATGGCCAGGTAAGCAAAATGAATGATCTGCAGGAAGCTCTTCACTGATCTACTTGTGGTCAGGACAAGTGGCATTTTTTTGGGAGTGGTGTTTCCTTTGGTAGTATACATTTTCATTAGATTCATGGCTTTTGCTGAACATAGCACTAGCTGCTGCACGGATGCTAGTGTATCTCTTCGTCTCCTGTAGCTCCAGAAGAGCCTTTTTGGGAAACCCTTGTGCAGCTGTATTTGTCTAAACTTTATGCTCTTTATAGAAGCCTCCTAGTCAAGGTGGTAATTATCTTCTCTTTGTTGCAGGGATCCCAAGGCAGCCAGTCCTATGGCCAGGTGAGACTCTTCTTTTTGCTGAAATATATTGAGCTTCTCTGTAGACACCAGCCTGGTAAATGGACCTGGGGGACTGACTGGTGTTTTTTTTTCCTTCTTGGTAAGTCTGAGTGGTCCCTGATGTTGGTTCCTAGCACTGGATTACCCTGAAGGAAAAAGGACATAGTACAGAGCAACTTTTAGTGGAAATGGCTTTTCTGTTATAGCAGTGCTAAGGCTACAGCTTTGTTTACAAATGAATTCTTGCCTTTCTTACAGAGCTTCCAGCCTCAAGGTGGCAGTTCCTATGGACAGGTAAGCAGCAGTCAGTCACCAGAGTACAGGTGAACTCGAAACCTTAAACTTGAGCTTTAAAGGACATTTTCTCCAGAAGTGTGTATTCTCATGCCCTGAGTTAATCCACATGCTACTTATTTTCTGGAATCCCAGCATGTGAAATCATCACGCTCAGCATCATTGTGAGGGCCAGGAGGAAGTCCAGGCTGTTCATACTGCTCTGCATAGCTTTAGGATGCAGTTGCTTGCTTTTCCTAGTGCAGGCTGGATCCCTTACAAATGGAAGTAACCAAATGGTGTCCTTGTCTTAGGGTGGCCCAAGTTACTCAGGCAGCAGCAGCTCTTATGGCCAGGTAAGCAAAATGAATGATCTGCAGGAAGCTCTTCACTGATCTGTTTGTGGCTAGGACAAGTGGCAGTTTTTTGGGAGTGGTGTTTCCTTTGGTAGTATACATTTTCATTAGATTCATGGCTTTTGCTGAACATAGCACTAGCTGCTGCACGGATGCTAGTGTATCTCTTCGTCTCCTGTAGCTCCAGAAGAGCCTTTTTGGGAAACCCTTGTGCAGCTGTATTTGTCTAAACTTTATGCTCTTTATAGAAGCCTCCTAGTCAAGGTGGTAATTATCTTCTCTTTGTTGCAGGGATCCCAAGGCAGCCAGTCCTATGGCCAGGTGAGACTCTTCTTTTTGCTGAAATATATTGAGCTTCTCTGTAGACACCAGCCTGGTAAACGGACCTGGGGGACTGACTGGTGTTTTTTTTTCCTTCTTGGTAAGTCTGAGTGGTCCCTGATGTTGGTTCCTAGCACTGGATTACCCTGAAGGAAAAAGGACATAGTACAGAGCAACTTTTAGTGGAAATGGCTTTTCTGTTATAGCAGTGCTAAGGCTACAGCTTTGTTTACAAATGAATTCTTGCCTTTCTTACAGAGCTTCCAGCCTCAAGGTGGCAGTTCCTATGGACAGGTAAGCAGCAGCCAGTCTAAAGCATGTATGTGATGTTCCAATATGTTTATTTGTAATTATGTGGGTTTATTTTTTGAAATATCATAGTAATTTCTATTTAGAACTGATAGTTCTATTCTGTGCTTTTTTCATTGGGCCTGGGCACAACAGGCTCACTGGATCACCTCTTTCTCACCTCGAAGGTAGTGCATGTAGGTGTGAGCTTTGTGATGCACTTATATTCAACATACACAATTCTTTACACAAAAATTTACACTATGTTGTAGGCAGTCTTCCTTTCTAACATTCAGGCAGCTAAAGCCTTTTAAAATGTTGTTCTGTATTTGTAGTGGAGACAAGGAATATTTGGGTTACTGAGCTGCTCTTTTTTTATTTTTCTCCTTCCAGCAGAGTGGGTCATCTTCTTCAAGTGGCAGCAGTGGTTGTGGACAAGTAAGTACCCTTTTCCAAACTATTTGAACACTAGACCCAACTTTCTTTGTAGCAGAAATATTTTCATTAAGTTATGTAATGTTTTTTTGTTGTGAACAAACAGTCTTTTGTTTTCATTGTTACTTGGAATTATCTAGCACAGAGATCAAGATATTGTTGTTGGTCATAACAAAAATAAAGTGGCTTCTCCCATGTAGCATTACTCACAGAAGACAAAATGGTAGTGATTCATCTATCTACTCAGTAAATAGATAAAATCTTTTCTTGGGAATGATTTCTGGATGTTGCTCCATTTAGTTCCAACAGAAAGTGATAGGATCAGAGACTGGCCTCTGTGGAATAAGAATTAGATTAGTAATTTTCATCCTGGCTACATTTCAACTTCTGTGTACTTACAGTGGTGTAAAGACAGTGTCTTCAATGGTGAGATCCCAGGTGAAAGGGTCATAGATGAGGCCCTGATGGTAAACCTATATTCAAATAAATTGGGAAAAGCAACATATGAAAGAGATGTATAAATATGGAAAGTTTTAGCAGAAGTATTTAGCACAAATATTAGGATTGTTATGAGTATGAAAGGAAATGCATGTGAAAATACTGTAAACTATACAACAAGGACACAGTTAAAAGCAATGAAACTGATAAATACTGAAGATTGTTATTCCACCTGTCACAAGTTTAGATTTATGTGGGGAAGACAAGAACAGTTTCCCACACCACCAAAGCTGTGTCACAGGTTGATTTACCAACAGATGACCTGTGCTCTGAGAGTAGAACTCATTGTCTGTACTGTTTCTCATTCTGTTATCCTACCAGGAAGACTGGCTGTAGCCAAAACATAAGCAAAACAGGGAAATTGTGTCATTGGGCAAAGTCATTGGGCAGCAGCCTGGCCTAAGGTCTGTGATGAGCCAAGCTAGCAAGATTCTGAGGTAGATGGTCACACAGCAGTAACTGTTGATTCCTAAAAGGACTGTCCAATTGAAAGAAGAGAGAAAAACAAACCCAACAAAAAAACAGTTTATCTTTACCAATCGAAAGGAACTAGAACAATACAGGGAGACATCAATTGCCAGCCTACCTCACTTTCCATGCAGCACACAAGGAGTCCTGTTTCAACCAGCCAGCTGTGTTCCTGTGTCTTGGTGCTTGTGGCTATGGAAGTGATAGAGGTTATAGCCACAGACTTAAAGGGTTAAATAAAATTAAACTCACCCTCTGTAAAGTTTTATGTTGAGTCTTGTTACATTAACTCTAACATAAGAAATTTTGAGAAAGCTAGTGACTTTGCAAGAAAGTTAAAAATTGAGCATTTACCATTTTATGTGTTTGCTTGCTTTTTAACAGGGTGTTTCCTATGATAGCAATCCCTGCCACCAGGTAAATGACATTCCTCTCCTTATTTTATGATGCATCCAAAATTACTTTTCACACTAACTCAATTAGTACTAACTTCAGATTCATGGAGTGCAAATCCATGTGATGGGAACTCACTATCTTCCTATGCAGGCGCTTGGGGTCTTTTCCCCCCCTTTTTTCTAGCATTGTGCCTGTGAAATGTCTAGTTCTACAGGATATTAAGGTCAGATTCTCAAAAGAAACAAGTCTGCTGCAGTTACTCAATTGGCACTATGCAAATCAGAGCTGGAGCTCACCAGCTTCTCTGTGGACTCTTCCCATCAAAAGCCGGAAGATATTGTAGGGCTGCCACTTAAGGTTCCTGAAAGAGAGCAGCTTAACAATTTGTTCAAGTTGTGCATTGAAGTATAGATAGATGTCTGCTCTGTTTGTGATATTTCTCACTGATTTTTCATAAGAAATAGAAAAATCAGATACATTCATTGTATTAAAAAATAAAGTGTTTTAGCAGTATAAATATATATACTGTTTAAATAAACAACATAGATACTGCTATAATGATATAATGTGGTATAGTATATACAATGTAATTTATTATTGTAACTTGAAAGAATCTTGTGTGTTATAGGTATAATATTTTAGAGTAGTTTTTCAAGTTGATTTGTTGTTTGTTTTTATAAAGATGAGCTACTCCTTTCTAAGACTACAGGGAACACTTAAATTTTGTTGTAAAAACATTGAAATATCATACTTTGTTTCATCTTGTCTTCTGGATAAAATCTCAGCCCCATTTTAGTGCATGGGAAATATTCCGCTCAGTTCAATAGTTCTGGATTTCACTGTTCTTATTATTCACTTTTGATACTAATACTCCTACAAACCTCTCTTCTGATTTCACTTGGAGGAGTTACATTCCTCTTCTAAAGCTGACATGTTGAAGCATACTGAGTGTTTCATTTAAAAGCTTTTTCTCAAGACCACTGTATCTCACAGCTCACAACTTTCTGTGTAATAATGCTACCAGGGTAATTTTTCATTCTTTAAATTCTGTTCAGAATAAAACTCATCACTGTACTAGGCATTACTTAGATGTTTCTGTGTTCTTTGACATGTCATCTAGTACTTACCTTTGCGCTACTGGCAGTCTACGCTTACTGTGTTAGAAATCATATCTATATTGCATATCTGTCTCTGCTCCTTACTCTTCCTGAGCAAGTATGATAGTTTTCATTAAAAGTAATCTATAGTCAAACAACAAGTGCCTAAAGTGTGCATAATTGTTGTCTAATTTACAGGATGGAGCACAGAATGGTCAGGTAGGTAGCTCCTTTTTTATTCATTGGTAAAAAAAAATGTAAGCAGTTCTAATCTAGAGGATAGTTTTCTTGTGAGGGTAAAGACTTTTGTAGTCTCCCCAGCTCCAGCTTGTAACTCATTCTCTTCAAACATACTTTTTATCAGCCCTGAAATTCTATTTCTATAGAAAGAACTCAGCAACCTAATAATGCTAGCTCTGTGGATTCCAATCAAATTAAGCCCTCCAGCATTGTAACTGTTGCTGGTTTGTTTCCCCAGAGTGGATCATACTCATCAAGCAATGGTAATAGCCAAGTAAGTACTAGATGATTATTTCCTCCCACTGAGGTTTTATTTCACACAGCTTCCACAATGGCTGAACAATATCCTAGCTCCAGTATTGTAATATTAATTATTTTATTTTTTTTCTTTATTAGCAGAGTGGATCATCATACTCTCAAAATTATGGTAGCAACCAGGTAGGTAGACTTGATTTTTCTCCTGGTAAGAATTTGTGTCATGTCTGTTAAGTTATCTAGATAACTAGAAAGTTGTATTAGTTCATAGTAATCCCAGGCAATGTTTATTTAAGCTTTACAACCCCCAAAAAGTCTCAGTTTCTTCTCAAGTAGTGTTTATATTTGTTTGTTTTATAGGGTGGATCCTCCTCACAAAGCTATGGTGGTGGCAATGTAAGTAATGTTATATTTCCCTGCTTGGATCATAAAAAGCTTCAGCCTCCACTCAAAATCAGGTTTTCTGTACCCTAATTTTCTTTTTTTTGTTTGTTTATTTAAAGGGTGGATCATCCTCCTCAGATGGCTATTATGATAGTCAGGTAACTAGTTTGTTTTTTCTCCTAGTTAGTTATTACTTCATGCTAGTCTTGAAGTCCCTGCATCATCTTTCTCATATAGGTATTGAAAAGTAGTATTTTCTGTGCTCTTTTTTATTTGGGTTAGTTTTGAGTTTTTTTCCTTTACTGAAGAACGGAACTATTGCAGCCATGTATTTGGCTCATAATTTTCTTATGAAGATCTTACTTTAATTTAACTGAGCATCCTTTTATGTGCATTAGCCTCAATTCTATCTTACAGAGCACAGTATCAAAGTGCATTTTTAACAATCCATTTTTGTGAGGAAATAACTGGTATGTGATGTCTTTGTTGGATTCACAGGATTCCTCAGATGATAATCCCAATGCTTGTGATGATGTGAGTATGCTTTCTCCCATATATTTTCATCACAACATTTTTCACATAGGCAGGAAAATATTGCACGGCTAGATGCAGTCTTGTGAGCAGAATGATCCAGAAAGAATGTTGAAATCCCACACTAATAGCTGTTTCAACAACTGCATGTTTTCTTACTGAAAATTGTCATGTGTTCGCAGCTATATTTTGTGCTTTTAAATGCATTTAACATAATTAAATGAAATATGGATAAAAATATTTCAGTGGCTTTGCACTTACAGATTGTGCTTGAAAGTCTAAGGATTCATTTTACAGTAATTCCCCCCCCCAAAAAAATAAAAAAAATCCTACAGACAAGTTTTAAATACATGCAATGAAATAAAGAAAGAAGACAGATACAGTGGCAGATATTTCACTGCTTTTCATGTTACATTTCTACCAATAGAAAGTTGCTATTTACATGTTTTTAAGAGTGGAATGGTAGGATTTCAAAGTAATTTAGGCAAGACTGTGAAATGTATGAGCAACAAATTATTGCTATTATGTCTATATGCAGAATCAGAAAGAATCAGGCTTCTATGAGTTTACTGTATTTAAATAATTCATAAAGAGGGAACTAATGTATTCTTTTCCAGAATGAAACTACCTACAGTGCCAAAAGTCAGGTAAGTGCTTTTCTTTCTTCTGCAATAGTCAAATGATTAATGACAGTAACTGAACACCTCTGCATTATGCCTGTGGGCCTCTAATTGTAGTGTATGGTTGTTTTATAACACCCTTCAAAAATTAATTAAAGAATTATATACTTGTTGTATTTCTCTGTAATCAGTCCCTTTTAGCTGTTCTCAAGGCTGCTGCATTATTATTTTATAACTGCACAAGACTTCTAAGCATATATGCTAACTCAGATTATTTTTTTTTGTAGCATATGCCCTTTGACTAGATAGGTATTTGGGAATTAACCATCTGTGTACGTGAGGCATGTAGACACCTCAAGCTTTTTCCACTTGTTCTAATTTAAACTTGCATATTTGCTAGTGTTGTAAAGTAACATCCCCTGGGCAAGACTTCCATCTGTCCTACAAGCAGAAACTGTGACGAACATGGATAGCTTGTGACCAAGAAAATACATGTTGTGTAAATTAGTGACATTTTTCTGTACTTCTTTCTGTTCATCAAAAAGCTTTTTCCGTCTGTTTTCATCTTCTTATGTTTTACTGCCATCTTCTGTCACCAGCAACTTGCCTTTGCTTCAGTTGTCAGCCATGTACTTACTGCTTTATTTTCCCTGATTTTCCTCCCTAGTATTTGGTACTGCACCAGACACGTAAAATAGGAAGGAGGCCATCTGAAAACATCTTTTGGTTTTGCTGGTCTTTACCTTGAATGCATTACATTAGGTTTAATCCAAAAGGTTGTGCAAAAAAAAAAAAAATTAAAAATCCTTCAGC
>NW_009970724.1:10809949-10835957 GCF_000747805.2 Chaetura pelagica
TCAGCAGGACTTTGAGTCTCATCACTTCCTCCTTTGTTCACAAAAGATGCTATTATGCCCTTGGTTGTCCCTACTCAGTGCTTATTGCTGGACTTCATTGTAAACGAGTTTGCTTCTAAACATTCTCACAAAGAAGGGTATGAAATAAAAAAAAAAATTAAAATCCCAAAAATTCAGTATACAGGCTGACTCTAAACCACAGTAGCTATTCTGAGGGAAACTCCACTAAGCAGAAACTCCTGATGAAGAAGTGATAAGGTGAAAACAGACTAAGAATATGCTTTTAAAGGCTCTTACAGTTTAGATAGATTTTTGCTGAAAGTCTTTTGTGTGGATGGCTGCATTTATAAAGTAATATTTGGCTTCTGGCTCCTTTGCAGAGTTCTGGCTGTGGAAAAAAGAAAGTTGTTGCCCGAGTAAGTACCTTTTTTTTTCTTTACTACTTGTAGGATTTCAAACTATGCCTAATTTGTCCCAATTGCACCTAATTTTTCCTTGATTATGTTTATCCTAATTATTGTTCTATTTAAGGAAAAAATAAAATAGCTTGGATATTTGCTTTTTGTATGAATTTACTTTAAAGGAAGTAGATACATGGAAAAAAAAAAGACAGGAAAATCCTACTATGAGGTATAGAGCAGCTCAAATTCCTGTTCTTTGGGGAGCACATACAGTGACCAAGCTGAAGTTAAAATGAAGTTAGTGTCATACAGAGGATAACCAGAATATTAGTTGAAGTAACAAAGAATAATATTTGGTAGTTTATCAATATGTGTATTGAATAGCTTCAAGTCAGACTCTACAGTGGTCTATTAAAATTATGTGCAAAAAGCCTTTTATAATAAAGCATTCCTACCCAATGTATGCATTCAAGGGTCTGGAGTTGTTAAATAATACAGAAAGCAAGAGGGCCTGACACAGATCACAGAGTTTTCATCTCCTAATAGAAAATGTATCTGTTTTTTACAGGATACATCACATGTTCTGAAAAGAAGTGGCTATAATGTACAGGTAAACCATTCTTGTAACTTTTCCTGAACCTACTGCTGGCATTACCTACTAAAAGAAGAGTAAGGATCTAGTTTCCACAACAGAATGTTCTGTTTAGGGTTAGGTAGTTCTTTCCCAATAGAACTGTGTATTTTAATTAATCACCCTTATAGAAAAATGAATAATTTCCTGTTTCTTCACAGAATGACTCTTCTACTTCAAATAGCAGCCACACTAACGTCCAGGTAAACAAAGTGTCTGTGTCATTGCCAGGAGCTTTCTGATAACTTTAATTTAATTTCCAAAAATTAGATTTCAGTAATAGACCTGTGCTGAAGGATGCTATTTTGATTTGACAGCATTTTCCCTATAATTTTATATTTTCCCTTGTTCTAAATAAGGATAATGGGCCCAGAACATACTGTCTCCTCTGTTTCTTCACAAAACAGGATTTGCAGGTGTTTCTTTATGTGACATTTTGTAAAAATTTTTGTGCTAAGCACAAAATAAGTAGTTTTAGAATCTGTTTTTTAGAAACTATCCAGTGCTAATGATGGTAATTGCCAGATGTATAATTCTGTTTCATTTAGGATTTGTTAACAAGGTACATATTAATGATGATGTACTTCTGTTACAAAAGTAGGTTGAACTTTCATATTCTGTATACTTACTTACTACTGCAGTAGTGTGTGTTATAGAATTGTGTGAATTTTAACTGATGAAGAGCAGCACCTGATTCTGTTTTTCTTAATATTCTGTACTCTTATGGCAGCCATCATCTTCCCAGAGAACTGGAATCCTGCAACGCCCACCATTATGTAGATGTAACACTAGCTTAGTCCTCTGTCTCAGAGAGTTTGAAGTTTAATTCAATAGTCCAGTCAGATCTCTGAGCCCCAGAGTAACACTTTTCTTAATTAGTTTTCCTGATACCCATTCCCTGTGTATTGTATCCAGTCACTAAATTTTCATCTAAATTTGCATTTTCACAATGATGCATGCAGAGAGATCTGAACAGATAATGTTTGTTGTTGCAGGGAGTTAATAAAAAGAGTTTGTCACCTTATTTCTCACTACACAATCTTATACATTTTAGATTCTGATAAAATACTTCTATAAAAAACAATTGTTTTCTCCACAGGGTGGATCATTTGTTGCAACCAGTGGTGGATCAAGTGGTCAGGTCTGTTTTTTTTTTTATTTTTATCTAGTCTTGTCCAGATAGCTTCCTGGTGATTCAACTAAGTAAATTCAGGAGTCAGAGTTTGTCTGGTCGTTTTGCATGGGGAATTGGTGATGTTACATTTTAATCTGTAAAAGAAGTGAGCCTGCTCAGATTGCATTTATCTGAAATGGCTCTCTGAAATCACTTCTTAACACTGTTTCAATTTCACACACGGGTTACTGGTCAGAGCACAATGGTTCTCTGTATTCCTGACTACCCCGTTATTTCTCTCTTGATGAGGCATCTATCATTGAGCACTGAGAGAGCATCAGTCTGACTTTCTGTCACCCTTTGACTCAGGATCAACAACAATGCTCTCAATCCCCACCCACCCAGGTAGGGAAGGAGAGAGAGAAAAAGTTAGAGACTTTACTGGATTGAAAACTAAACTACACAGCTTTAATTAAACACTAATGATATAAGAAAATATATACAATTATATACAAATATATTCAGATATGTGCAAAAGCCTCTTGTCTTCCCCCATCCCCAGCAACTCCCACAGAATATCCTGAGCTGCAAACAGTCCCAAAAAATTCCAGAGCTGCTGGAGAAAGCACAGGGTGATGAGGGTCAGGAGAGCTCGAGCCTGGGGTTTGACAGTGCCACCGGCCATGGATGGAAGAGAAGGGATGAAGGAGCAGGAAGGGAGTTGTCTTCTGTGATCTCTGACTTTCCTCTGAGCTTACATAGATATGTGGAATGGAATATCTCTGGCCAGTTTTGCTGTCTGTCTAACTCAGCCTCCTATGGAGGGGTCATAGATCTTCCCTTAGTGTCTGAGCCAGCAAAGTAAAGGTGTGATCTTGAAGACCCAGCAGTTAGAAAAACATTCCTCTCTTGTCAGTCTTAGTTGGGACACTCTGTTACTAGTTAAAAGAAAGCTTACTGAAGGGGAAAAAAAAAAAAAAAAAGTGAAAGGAAAATTGGCTTCATCCTGGCTCAAGCCAGGACACTTCCAAAGCAAACATTAAATCTGTGGAGCTCTGCTGTCCCCTCATTTGTTCTAGGTATAGGAAAAGTCACAGCTACTCAATAATGTTTCTTCCCCTAAACATAGTTTCACATCTGAAGTAAGTTTTTATTTGAAACTTTCTCAAAGCAATAATTATTTCCTTTTTTAATTTGTAGGGTGGTTGCATTTGTCCTGATGGAAGCAGTGGTCATAGACAGGTAATTATTTTTCTGAGCTTATACTTTCATTTACATAATGGCACATTTTTAATTAGTCACTTAATAAGCGTGGACATTTGGGTAACACTAAACATTATTGGTAATTTCCTCAGTATGGATGGAATTATATACAATGAAATGAAGGAATGAGTCCCACTGTAACTGCTTAATTGCCATTTGGCCTCTAACTTTCTGTAACTGTACTTGGGAATCCAGATGTTCTGTTAGTTGACTGGTTTGTGCTAATTATTCATTACTTTCAAAAACCAGACTCCATATACTCTGTAGTAACCACAGAATTTATTGCCATCCTTTTCCTTCTCGCTGGTGCAATAAAATACTATGACTAAAATATCAAAATCTGATAAATATTTCAAAACTAAATCTCTTAAATCAATATTTAACCTAATCTTTCCCATAAAGAGAATCATTGCAGTTTCATTATCAGTGGCACTGGATAAACTTTTCCCGTAGGCAGTGCCTCCACACCAAGGAATGAGGTTAATAGCCATTATAGCTTAGCTTTACCAGGCTTCTGGCTTTGCCAGGTGAACTAGGATTTTAAAGTCAACTATCTTCTACCTGAAAACTTATTTTTTAAGCTTTTATTGAAACTGTATTTAAATCCATTAGAATGGTGTAATTTTGTAGTTTTTAATTTCAACAAGAATCATAGAGTGGATTACTTTTTCTATACAAAAGCAAGCTATTGAAACAAATTAATTGTGTAAAGAAATTACTACTTTCTGAACTTACCTGTCACTTTTAATGTGTAGCAACAATAATTTTGGTCAGGTGAAATCCTGCCTCTTTCATGTATTTGAGGCTGAGCAGTATTCATGACCTACATGTTCTAAAATAAAGACTGGTCTATTAAAATAACTAATAGTAAATCTTCATTGAGGAAAAGCTTTATTATTTATCGTGTGATTGTAATGCTATATAAGCAAAGCCATTTACAAGGAAAAAGGTGGGCATTTTTATGCAAGTTTTCATTTTAATAGGGCCTTCTTCTTTGCATGTTTAAATTAATGCAAAGAGAGTCTTCGTGTTTAACAGCAAGCTACCACAGCTTGGCCAGAGGAAGGATAGTGTATTTAGTTGCTATCAAACAATAATTTTCAACACAAAGAAAAAAAACATCTAAATTGGACACATTAAGGAACCACTTCTCAGTGCAGATATGTCTACTTTGATACACAAGAATCTTGTATTTCAGTTTGTTGTGGTATCAGCTGATAGGCTTATGATAAAATAGGTAGCAATAGTCTTGCTCTTGGTTTTCATCCAACACTTAAGTTCAGTGATCTTTGCAAAGGAACAAGCTGAATTAAAAATCTGACTACTTTTCATTTTATGTCCCGGGTCAATCCTCTGTGTATAGCAGTAGCAGTGCCTAAGATTAGCATGTAAAAGCATGTGCCATGATAGGCAGGTTCGTTCTTCTGAATAAACAAAGCAAGGTATAGGCAGCTATATATGTATAAAGAAGGCAGCATTCATAAATCTTATGTAAAAGAGACATTTGTGTACTTCCTTGAAGATTCTTCAGCCCAGGAAGAAAGCTCCTGCAAAAAGATTTCTTCTAAACGTAAAAACTACAAGTTGTATGAAGGTCTGTCCAGACTGGGAAAAGATTATAAATTAGGAGTCAAAGCTACACATATCAAAACCATCCTGTTTCAAAGGAAAAAATACGTTTGCTTATGTGAATCCCCAGATTCTTCACACTGCAATTATTCCACGTTTTCTCCAAGCTTCATGTAAAGACAAGAGCCTTAGTCTACAAATTGTCTCTGAGGAAGCAGTCTAACCATAAAATAATACTTTGTCTGTTTAGTATGTAAAAGGGAAGTAACAGTAAGAACAGATGTTACGTACTCGTAAATAGTCTTCTCCTTTAAGTGGTGAGGTAAAAAGTCTGTTCTCCAAAACCCTATTAATACTTCAGAAGTTTGGTATTCTAGCAATTTTTAAAAACACAATTAGGGTTATGATCATCTGTAAAAATATGGACTCTGCTGTGTACAACCAAGGATTTGGTGATTAGGACTAAAACAAAAAGTTGCGATTTCTTTTAGGTCTTCAACCTCAACAAAAAAGTACCTGCTAAAGGTTCCCTCATCTCTAATAATAACCAGTGTCCTCTTTTAATAGTTGCAGAAATATCCTTTCTTTTTAAAGAATAGAAATGCAGAAATTTACTCGCTTCAATGTTGGGTTTTTTTGCAAGAAAATAGCTAGTGTGTGTTTTCATTTCAGGGAGACCCAGGTTCTTCACACAGCACATATTCTGGTAACCAGGTAAACATTCAGATAAAATGCTCCATTCAGAAGCTCCATCTAAGCTTCCCCTCAAGCAGCAGCCAAAAATAAACCAGTAACCCATTCTGTCTTCTGTACAGGGAGGGCCCTTCTTCTATCCTGGAGGAGCCTATGGACAGGTAGTTGTTCTTCCTCCCTTACCAGGATAATGCAGACTCCCATCATCCTGGTCCCTTCACTCTTAATATTGTGGGTATCATGACATACAATAATTACAGACCTGACAGTGGTCTCTTGGGGTATAAAATTTAAATTAACCCTGATGGAACCTAGTGGAGAGAGGTTTGACAGGGAGTACAGAATAGTACCTGTGGTTTCCTTGTGGAATTCAAACTTCAGCAGGCTAAGACAATTACTGCCAGGAAGTTTCTTCCACTCCAACAGTATTGGTCTTAGTTTTTATTTAGGAACATAAAAGTTAACTCAAAATTGGGAGAAAGGGTGTAAGGTGAGAATCAAATACATTGTTGCTTAAATACCCATCTTGTCAGCAAGAAAACAACTGGTTGTGTTTTCCTTACAGGACGGCCCAGGTTCTTCCCACAGCTCTTACTCTGGTAACCAGGTAAATATTCTGGTCACTGTGCTTGTACAGGAGCAGTTTGAAAGTCTTCCTTGGGAGAACATTTCAACTACAAACCAGTAAATTTTGTTTTCTGTACAGGGAGGGCCTTCTTTCTATCCTGTTGGATCTTATGGACAGGTAAGTGTTCTTCTTTGTCTCTGAAGATAACAGGCTTCTGTTTCTGTTATCTTCATTCCTATATTCCACATGTAGTGGCTGTTGTGAAATACAACATCCAAGAATTGGATCAACCATTTTTAACTTGCAACATGAAGTCTGTCAGAGGAAAAGACTGAATTGTGTTTGTAACTTCCATAGAATGATCTTTCATTCAGCTAAGAAAATTACTTATGATAACTTCTTTGTTCTTTAACACTATTGGCCTAAAGTGAGAGCAAAGTACATTGCTATTTACACCATTCTGTTTGCAAGAAAATAGCTAGTGTGTGTTTTCATTTCAGGGAGACCCAGGTTCTTCACACAGCACATATTCTGGTAACCAGGTAAACATTCAGATAAAATGCTCCATTCAGAAGCTCCATCTAAGCTTCCCCTCAAGCAGCAGCCAAATATAAACCAGTAACCCATTCTGTCTTCTGTACAGGGAGGGCCCTTCTATCCTGGAGGAGCCTATGGACAGGTAGTTGTTCTTCCTCCCTTACCAGGATAATGCAGACTCCCATCATCCTGGTCCCCTCATTCTTAATATTGTGGGTGTCATGACATACAATAATTACAGACCTTACAGTGGTCTCTTGGGGTATAAAATTTAAATTAACCCTGATGGAACCTAGTGGAGAGAGGTTTGACAGGGAGTACAGAATAGTACCTGTGGTTTCCTTGTGGAATTCAAACTTCAGCAGGCTAAGACAATTACTGCCAGGAAGTTTCTTCCACTCCAACAGTATTGGTCTTAGTTTTTATTTAGGAACATAAAAGTTAACTCAAAATTGGGAGAAAGGGTGTAAGGTGAGAATCAAATACATTGTTGCTTAAATACCCATCTTGTCAGCAAGAAAACAACTGGTTGTGTTTTCCTTACAGGACGGCCCAGGTTCTTCCCACAGCTCTTACTCTGGTAACCAGGTAAATATTCTGGTCACTGTGCTTGTACAGGAGCAGTTTGAAAGTCTTCCTTGGGAGAACATTTCAACTACAAACCAGTAAATTTTGTTTTCTGTACAGGGAGGGCCTTCTTTCTATCCTGTTGGATCTTATGGACAGGTAAGTGTTCTTCCTCATCTGTGAAGATCATGGATTTATCTTATCTTCTTTGCTTCACTGCTCTTGAAAGAAGGGAAACTCTTTCCAAGGGGAGCCAAAATAATTAACTTCTTTTTTTTTTATTTTTTCTGTACAGGGAGGGTCTTCTGCCTATGATAGCAGCAGTGAATCCTATGGCCAGGTAAATACTCTTCTTCTTTTTCTAGAGTACTGAAGGCCAATAACATGGTTCCTATATACAGCTATATTCTGTATTTTGTCTCTCATTACACTGTATGAAGGTATGTTTCTTTCTTTGCAGAGTGAATTTGCATATACTTTTAACTAAGTTGCATGAAACTTTATAAGAGAGTAGAAAGAGAAGTGCCTCAACTGTTAAAGCTTATTATCCTCAACAGTGCTAGCTTTGAATTATCTGCAAAAAGAAGATCTCTTCAAATGCGGAAATAGAATCTGAGTTAAAAACATGTTAATGCTTTTCAGACATAACTATCAGTTGCTTGATAGCCATTCTGACAAATAAGTAAATATTAATAGTTTTTAAATCTCCCCAGAAATGGATCCCTACAGTAAGCATCCAAAGAATTTTAAAAGTCTGTTTGCAATGTGGAAATAATTTCTATTTTCTGAACAGGGTGGATCTTCCTCATATAGTGGTGCTGGATCTTATGGTCAGGTAAATACTATGTTTCTCACATCACAAGCTTACTATTGCTGTGTTGGTTCTTATGTGCACTGGTTTTTATATTTAAATTCTTTTTAAGCAATGACCATAGAAATGCCACTTAACCTTTTGTTCCTTTACTTTTATTTATCCCTTTACAACTCCAGATGTTTCAATAATGGGAGTGATGCACTAATACACTCCGCTGCTTAGTGCTCCTCTGTGACTATTCAATGCTTCAACTACTTCATTGTTTATGCATTAGCTCATTCCAAAGCAAAATATTTTGTGCTTTTACTTTACAAACCTTACTTAATGCAGAAGCTGTTGAAAGACCACTGGAATGCACATACTATGTATGAAGTCTGTATTTCTTGATGTGAATCTCATTGTGGGATAATTCTATAGGGACCATCTTGTATTTCATTTAGCAATACATTTTAACCAACCAAAGTCATACAGAACTATTTCTTAAAAATAAATTACACGTAATCCAGATTGCTTTTTCATAGAAAGTTGTGTTGTTAATTCTAGTGCAGGATCTGGAAAGAAAGCAAAGATAGTGGTCGTTTTGAATGTAAAGAATAGTTAATTTTATTAATCAAATTTATCTACAATTTTTCCTTATAAAATGCATGATTACAAGGAGGGTTTGTTGGGGTTTTTTAACCTTTTCTGCTTCAGCAACAGCTGAAGTTACACATTTTTTTCTTTTCCTGCACATTCCCTAGTTTAGGTAAAATTGGAGATTTTAAGTGGCTGGTAATTTTTATTCTTCTATTTAATATTCTCCACAAGTAAGATAATTTAAGAGTCCTTTTATTATGAAAAAAAAAAAAGTTTTTCCATTTTTTACAGGATTCACCTTCTATAGGAGGAAGTGAAAATGAGGCCACTGTAAGCATTTCTTCTCAAGGATATTAATATCAGAATTTAATACCTTTGTAAAGTATCTAGGTGTTTACGTTAACCTTTATCTTATCTCATTATCTTATCTTCAAGGGCTCATTCACAGTACATTCTAACCATCCTTGTTATTGAGTAATTTTCTGCAGAAACTTCTTTGATATTATATTCTTTCTATGGATAAAGGAAAGTGTAGATTGTTGTGCTATGGTATGGTAAGGGCTTGGCAAATTGAAATTGCAGTTACAACAGTTCTGGCATGTAACAATCATACCTTTTTTTAATCCTTTATTTCACAATTCCCATCAAAACTCAGTATCAGTATATGCTCATCTTATACAAAACAACCAGATACTTCTTCCAGCTATTTATTTTGGCTACTTTTTCACTGAGTTAAATACAGTAACACTGATCTAACACTGCAACAACAATATTATCAATCTATCAGGTCAGCCATCCTTCTCTTAAGGGTTATTTTTTGTGATTTATCTCCTTAAGAGTATATTCCATAACTGTTGATTATTCTGGATTCTAGTAACAATTCGCACAGAAGTCCATGTGTTTTTTTGAGAAAACATTGTATTTGACCCTTAATCATTATTTAATTTTATTATTTTTTTACAGTACAACTTCCCATATCATTAGTGCACAGACTAGTTCCCTTTCTTTCCATTTTCAATTAACACTACACTTCATTTGTGTTTTTCCAATGCCAGACATAAGATTCAAATTCCCTTGTCAAAATGCTCCATAGGATGGTCTGTTTGCATGTAGTGTGGTAGAAACTCCTTGTTTTCTCTTTAAAAACAAGTCTCCTCTCAATAAAGTATATTTCCTATTAATTCTGGTGAAGCTTTACATAAAACTTCCCAAGTTTAATGTCTCATTTTCTTGGAGTCTTGAGTAATTGATTGTACTTCGATTTCTGGTAAGACAGTTTTCCAGTGTCCTGGAAAATTTTTTATGTGTTCAGATGTGCACTTCAGCAAGCATAATGTAACTAGTTTCCACCAGTTTCTGTATGAAAATCTTCTTGTGGATATTCAGCAAGGCTAAAATAAATATTTGCCATGCAATAACTAGATTATAATCTTTTTTAGGAGTCCACAACAACATCTGGCAGCCGGCAGAGTGAACGGGTAAGCACTCCTTCCTTATATGTTGCCAGGTGTCTGCCCCACAGCTTGGCAACTGCTGGCCAACTAAACTGCACCTTGTGTGGAAGCTGATGTGGCAGCTTCCAGTGTGGAAGCCCTTAAGCACAGAGGGAATGAGGACATGGCTGAACTGTTTGTTAAAGTTTGTTGAAATATTGCTGAGGCCCGCTTTTGAATGTCAAATGCAGATGGCAAGCACCGTACCACAGTTTCCTTGTTCAGGTTCTTGTGCTTTTTTTACTCATTGCCTGACTGCAAAAGGCTTTGATTCCATGATTTGTCCAGCATTTATAACAAGGGAAACCTTTTGCCATGTTGTGCTCTATGACTGACTTGTGAGGGCTTCCATTTTTCTGTTATTTTTACATGGCACCCATTTTATTTATTTTAATGAGAACTAAATGGCACAGACTAAGAAATTATTTGGTTTAGAGATATAAGAACTCTTTAATGATTGTATCCAAAAGAATATCTTTCACAAAAAGAGCAATTATCAACAGGAATAGGCACACGTGCTGTTGTATGCAGAAATATTTTTTTGTTGTTGGTCTTGAGCAGTCCATGAGAGAAAATTAAGGCATGTGAAGAAGCAAGATGGAGTACTTAGCTAATGTCTTGATCTATCTATACTACAAAAGATAGGAAGTTTTTGGTTTTTTCATGTAATTTCAATACATTTTTCCAGGATTTTTATTCCCCAGGAGGCAGCCAGTCAGGTGGACATGTAAGCATCTATTTTATTCATTATCTGCAGTTCCCTTCCAAAGTGTATGTTCTATTTTCAAATTATCATGATGAGTAAATTATGGCCAACTATTTATCTCCTAGAATTACTCATATCGTGTGAAACCAAATGGCAAACTGTTTTTAAACAACAAAACATGTTTTTAAAATGTGTGTATGACTGTTTCACAACAAAGTCTTGTTTTCCAGAAGACATTTTAAACAGAAGTATAATTGGGTCTATTTTTTGCAGGGATCATCTTCTCAAGGTGGTGGCTACTCCAGTGGACAGGTAAATACTAACTCTGTGCTTTTGATCGGGAGTATCTGGGATAGGAAAGTTTGAGTTCTCATATTACAATAATTTTTTTATCTGTGAGCAAAATTCACTTGGTACTTCATATATCTCTACACAAAAGTCCAAGTGTAAGGCAAGTGGTCAAATTTCAATTCATGTATTAAACTGATGTTCTCACATCAGGAGCCAAATGAAAGTAATAAATACTTTGTATTAATTCATATTTTTAAAATACAAATTAATTTGGGTTTTGTGGTTGTTCAGGGCTCATTCTCATCAGGAAGCAGCCAGCATGGTGGCCTGGTGGGAAATTTTTCTGCAGTGTTGTTTATTTGTTTGGTTTGTTGGTTTGCTCTTTCCAATGTATATATTTTAAAAAATATTACCAGATTGGTAATAGGCAAATTTCCAGAGGTACTCTGAGTTTTTTTAATTCTCGTTAATCTTTCCATAGGTAAAACTATCTTCTTAACCAGACAGATCTTTTCACACATAGTTCAGAAAGTAAAAGACAATAGAGACAATGTAATAAATATACATGTCAAAAGTAAAGAAAAACTTTTAAATGAAAATACAACATTTACAGGGTTCAACTTCTTCTGGAGGCAGGCAGTCTGGTGGACAGGTATGCTTTCTTTCTCCACACCCTTCAGTTGTGCTGCTGTCAGGCACCCACCATTTACTTTGTGCATCTTTCCTCTCCACAAGAACTGTTTTCCTGCACCACTGTCCTTTTTGCCCAAAGCCTCAACAACACATCTTCTTTTTCCCTGTCATCCTGACATCCCACAGGTCAGAGTAGCCAGCAGTAGCTGTCTGAATGGCAGTGATACTTGAGCTTCTGTACCTGCTTTGCTGCTAAACATGTTTCTTCTTACACGTTTCATGCAGATGTAATGTGGGAAGTGAGACTTTCACAATGATGAACCCCTGGCCACATCTCAGTTAGTTTTATCAGGGTAGAAATCACCTAGCAGGCCTCCACAGGAAGTAATATTTAGTGTTTGCTGTAACATCTGTCCCCTGAAAGAGCAGTGCATGCATTCCAGGCACTCTGACCTCTCTAGGAAAAAAATAAATAGTTTCTGTAATACTACTTAGAATTCTTTACTCATCCTTTTTGTAAGATTTTTAGGGTAAATATGGTAGATAAAAAAAAAAACTGGAGATAGCAAAATTAGAAGATTTTTGCTCCACCAGAGCAATTAGTGCAGGAATAGTTATGTTAGAATGAAGAGGGGGGAAAAAAAAAAGACGACTAATTTCTAGAAGCTGGGCACTTACAAATATAACTTTTAAGGCTTGCATACCTGGGATGGTAGAAGTAGTAATCTGAATTGTAATGAGAGTCCCTTTCAGTCCTGTGCTCTTTACATTTTCTGTGTTCTTTACAGGGTGGATGTGATTGTTCTGGAGGAAGTTCTGTAAGTGCTATTTGTTCACCATACATTTTCATTTTTGAAATTATTTAACTGGAAAACTATCTGTAGTCCTATTTATTTCTAACTTACTTAATTGAATGTACTTTTAATTTTATATTAATTGTTCCTTTGGTGATGTACATATTACTGACATGGTAGGAGTTATTTTTCATTATGCCAAGATGAAGAATCATTTATGTTGGAAAAGACCTTCGGGATCATCAGGTCACATCATAAACCTCATACTGCCAAGTCCACTATTAAGCTATGTCCCTAAACACTGCATCTACATATCTTTTAAATATTTCCAGGGATGGTGACTGCACCACTTCCCTGGGCAGCCTGTTGCAATGCTTGATAACCTTTTTAGTGAAAAAACTTTTTTTCTAATATCCAACTAAAACCTCCCCTGGAGCAACTTGAAGCTCTTTCCTCACATCCTATATGTTACTTGTCAAAAGTCAATACACATGTCACTACAAATTCCTTTTAGGTAGTTGTAGAGAGCAGCAAGGGCTCCCCTCAGCCTTCTTTTCTCCAGACTAAACAACCTGATTTTTAAATTTATTATCAAAGACAAAGGCTAATTTTTATCCTTTCCCCTCCCAAACAGGGTGGATCCCCTACCTTAGTCAGAAGTGATTCCTCTGAAAATGAAGTCAATGTTCATCAGCTTTTAAGGGTGCCCTGTATTTATTTTGTCAATGCAATGGCTAGAAAGTTTAAAAAGAGTTAGTACCTAATAAAAGTCATACACTTGTGAGAATAACTTTCCTTAGTTACAATTAAAAATACACACATGCAGCAGTCACAGTTTCTCTTTCCATTTGCGACAGTATTCATTCAAAGAGAAGTATTTGAATGAAAAATGTTTGTCACACACACATGTATGTAACAATATAAATATTCAGAAGTCAGTTCCATTGGCTTCCTTGAAATTATGTCCAAGTATCCTCTAAGGACACGGATTTATGTGTTTGTATTCCTCTTACATCATTTACTGAAAGAAAAGCTAATATTAATACATCAGTAATTTAATGATGCTGACCCTCTCATAAAGGTAACAATTCTTGCAGGAAAGACCTGTTTACAACATCCCCAAAACTAGTTCTGTTCATCATGTAGTAGAAGGTCATACAACGTATGTCATTGTAGCTCTGTATGTGCTGCACTAAACTGAAAAAAACCCCATCACACTTGGATCTTTTTGTACCTAGCACAGAAGTCTGTGGCACTGTCTCCAGAATGCTAAGTGTTATAAAGCTGGCTCAGACATAGCTACGTAAATGTAGCATATAAAAATGAGTATTGCATGATAAATAGGTCTGGTCTTGTGCAGTTAGGGAAATATTCTTACCTACCTGTGTCCTACAACTTTTTGTTGATGCTGGGATAGTTTTCCTTTCAAACTTCCAATTGAGGCTTTTGGTTTTTACTGATTTGGCTGCCTGTGGACAGCAGTTTGGAATCAGGGATTGTGTATAAAGACTGAGGGAACACTTTGGTTGTCTTTACACCAATAGGTACTGCAAACTGCTAGGACTGTTTCACTCCACATTGTGAAAAAATGAGTGCTGATGAACTGATGGCCACACTATACACATTTCAGGAAGGGTTTGTTCAGGTCTGGTCCCTTGAACCAAAAGTCCTTTTACTATCTGAATGAATTAAGTGTGCCCTAGAGAGTATTCTACAATTTAGGCATCCAGTTCATTTACTCTGAGTCGACTCCATGATATAAAACAAACTACAGTGAGTGGGGGCTACCAGGAATCTTGTCTCAAAGGCACACTCCTGATCTGTACTTTAATGTGTAGAAGCATCCAGTACCTCAGCAGGTCAAATGGCTTTTGCATACTGATTGTAGGTCCTTTTTTCTCCCCCAAATAAATGTTGCAGTCTACCTCAAAACATTGTCTTTAATGTCTTCTTTACAGGGCATTTTACACAGTTAAGATTCCTTATGAAGGACAATTTTCTCATGGATGCTTGAAGTATAAACAAAACAAGCCAGCATAATTTCTTTATGATCTTAGCAGGTCATGTGGAAGCTCAGAGTACTCAAAAGGTCTGTAGTACTCTGCATGAATGAATGTTAAAAGCTTCTTGAGAGTGTGTCATTCTGCAGTGTGCTGATTGCAAAATAAGCTGCATATCCTTCAGTCAGATCCTTTGAAGTGAAATAACAATAGTTCCTTTTTGAAAGGGCTGTGGAGGCAGCTGTTACGGTAGACGATACACACTAAAGTCAGGAAGGCTAGGTTTTATGTTTTGAGTGGATTTTAAATAAAAGCAAAAAAAAGTTTAAAATAGAGATTTACATATTGCTGTCCTTCAAGAAGTTTTGCTTTAAAATAGAACTGTTAGAGAAAAATAACTGGTTTGTTTTGTTTGTTTGTTTTTTCCAGGGCTCATCTTCATCTGGAGGCAGCCAGTATGGTAGCCAGGTATGCACTCATTCCAAAAGGAAAGTCAGCTGTAGATGATGGTCATTCCCAAACTCAATTACACCCAGTTTTGTTATGGGAACTATGTGTAAAGAGCAAAAACTCACTAAGTGACACTAATTATTGAGTCTGATTATGTCCTAAAAATAATATATGCTGGCTTTTTTAGCAAATAACGCCCTTGGTTTTGTGAAACTTGCATAACAATGCTCACACAAACAATAGATATAGGGAGAGAATTACTCCAAATCTAGAATTTTGGATTCCTAGTGGACCTTATTCCATTAAGAAGAAAAGCAAGTCCAATCTTCCCTCTTTAAAGAGATCTCTTTTCTCTTTTTGAGGTTTCAGTGAACTTGCTTGGTTTGATTTTCAGAGTCTTGTTAGGCAGCCAATATTTTACTGCTAGCTTTGGCTCAGGATTCAGCTTTCCAAATAAAGAAATACCGTTCTCCAGAAATGAGCAGGGGAAGAACTTCAAAGAATACTGCCTTAACCTTGCCAGCAAGTCACACAAAAAAAGCAGTAGGTTTCGTTGCCTTCCAACCTTGCTTAGGAACTCAAGTATTTCCCCAAGTTACTTTCTAACACTTGAACTCTCCTTATGAAAGCATACTGAAAGACTCCTGCCCTCACTCTTACCTTGTTCTCTTGCCCCTGCTGTGCTGGGAGAGTCATGTTGTGTTTTAAGAAAATCCTGCAGCAGGTGATTCACTTATTTTGTATTCTTTACAGGATTCATATTCCTCTGGAGCTAGCCAGTATGGTGGGCATATAAGCTTCCCCCCCCGCCCCCCCATATTTTATATGTTTGTTTTGCCATTATTTGACTCTTATCAAGTAAAGGATTATCCACATGGATATTTCAATATTTCAAGAAACTTTATAGTAATCTCTTCTCTCTAGTAATGTAAATTAATGGAAGACAAAAATATAGATTTTATTCTGGGAAGAAAACAAACAGTCAAATAACACAATGCAGATGTCTTTATCACTCGTCTCCATTAATTAGATATTCAGAAATAAATGATGGTAAATATTTTTCCAGGGGTCATCATCTTATGGAGGCAGCCATTATGGTGGACAAGTAAGCATTAGTAGTTCCCACTTTTATAGTTTTAACCTCTGCAAACTTGTAGTTTATTAATTATTCAGCTGTCTACCTTAGCTTTATTTATCTTAGTCTAAAGTCTTCTCAGTAAATCTTTTTCTATAGCAATTATCATGCTAATGTGATTAAACAAAACAAGTACAGATTAAGATGATTATTTAAGACTAAGAAAAAACAGAATGTTAAATATGTGATTGACTCAATTGTGCAGGACTAAACGTCATGTCTTTCTGAAATAAATTAGTACTTCATGAAGATGACTAAAATATATAAAAGCCTCATGAAATTATTCTATGATTCTAAGAATGGGTGTAAAGAAGTTTCTGTTTCCTTTTTTTGTTGATATTCAGGTTTCACCGTCCTCAGGAGGCAGCCAGTACGGTGGACAGGTGAGAATTCTTCCTTTGTAGTGTTTAATACTTTATCCAAGAGAATTGGGTGTTCTCTGTGTAAAAACATTTTAAGGAGATGTTTGGGTTTTTTCATCATTTACTTAAATTTGTTGCTAGATATAGCTGTAAAAGTATGTGATACAAAGCCATAGCAAAGTTTTTAGATGTAATTTGTAATGCTTCATGGTAAATGCCAATTAGTCTCACTCCTTTTTGCATGGTCTGGTTCAGTCCACCCAGTTTTGCACTCAAAGAAAAGAGGTATCTCTCCTTCATATGGAGCATGGTTTAAAGGAATAGTATGATGTGGATAATAATTTAATTATTTTTGTTCAGGGTCAGCCTTCTTCAGGAGGCATACAGTATGGAGGACAGGTGAGCATCTCTTCCTGTGCAGTCCTTATTTTAGTACCTCACTTCTACATCAAAACTTAGTGCTTTTCTGTTGACTGAAAAAATAATACTCCAAGTTAACTCTGTTAATCTGGTAATAGATGATCAGGTACCTAGAGATACATGATCTGAAACAAGCCAAAAACTATGAAGGGCCAGTACTTTCATTGTATCACAGTAAGTTCAGTTCTGGCCTTGTTCCGCCCTCCAACCTGCCCTTCTCATACTGGACTCTTTTCCCCTCTGCTGCTGTCATGGTTTCTTAGCTTAAACAGTAAGGTTTGGCTGGAAGCAGGATTCCATTATTCCTCCATCTCAATCTATGTTATACCTTGCTTCCTTCAGCAAAGTGCAGAACCAGAATATATATTGGAGAAGCAATATATCTCAGGAGGGGAACAGGTCAGGAGTCATTAATAAGAGAAGGTGTTTAATGCCCTTGTGAAATGAAAAATTATGGATGACGTTCCTAGTGGCATAGCCTTTAATATGGGGTGAAGCCCCAAAAAACTCATTCCTGGCCTCTGAAAAAAAAATAATAAAAAATTGTCAGATTTATTGGAGAGGGAATTAGTGAAGAAAGAGATTTTTCAGTCCAAATACAGTCTCCTGAAACTAGCTATATAATCCTAATAGCTCATCAGTATTACGAAAGACCATCCCTAACTTGCCTATAACACATAAAGGAATATTGAGTGTTTATCTTTCTGTAATCTTTCATTGTACAATGGAGGAAAAAAAATTCTTTATTGCAAAAACTCTTAAAGAAGCATTTTGATAGAGAAATAATAAGCACCTTTGCTTCAGGGTCCATCTTTCTCAGGCGGCAGCCATTATGGAGGACAGGTGAGAATTGTTTTTCTCTTTATGGGTTATTTTTTCCATTGTTCACTTTTTTCTGTTTTTCTGTTTTGTGAAAAACAGAATATCTTATAAAGAGGTAACTTACAGCAAAACAGCATTTAAGCAGAATAGATGAATATAATACTTTCTGCAGCGTCAGCCCACTCAAGAAAACATAGGAGGCTGCCCTGAGCACGCAACCCAGTGCAGCAGCACTGCTCACACCTGCCCTTATTGTTCTGCTTACGCAGTAGCCACTGTAAAGGCCAGTGTCATTATAAAAGAAGTATTTGCGTTCCTGTGATACTTAAATCCACAGAAGATAATTAAAAGTGTGTTTTTTCTGTAACAGGTCATAAGTTAAAGAATGTGCAACAAATAAAAATGCTTTTTCATTTCTTTAGGGTACAGGAAGTAGCCAGTATGGTGGACAGGTAAAGCTTCTACTTTCATAGTATTTGAAGTTTTGATGCACAGTCCATTAGGAACACTGTCCTGTATTTTTTACCAAAAAAAGGAACATTCTAAGAAATAATAGTTTTAAGCAAATCTGAGGGAGAATGGCTGAGTATGGGTCTATCTGGTATGTCAGATCATGACATGAACAAATGATGTGTGACTGCGTGAAAATGCTTTCTTAAACAGATCATAATTCTAAGAAGCCCATTTTTAAACTGAAGCAATTTAAAAGACTAAGGATTGCAGAGAACTAGTGATAATGTGACTCAGTAATGTAATTATTCATTTTTTACAGGGCTTTTCTTCAGGAGCCAGGCAGTCTGGTGGACAGGTATGCTTTCTTTCTCCACACCCCTCAGTTGTGCTGCTGTCAGGCACCCACCATTTACTTTGTGCATCTTTCCTCTCCACAAGAACTGTTTTCCTGCACCACTGTCCTTTTTGCCCAAAGCCTCAACAACACATCTTCTTTTTCCCTGTCATCCTGACATCCCACAGGTCAGAGTAGCCAGCAGTAGCTGTCTGAATGGCAGTGATACTTGAGCTTCTGTACCTGCTTTGCTGCTAAACATGTTTCTTCTTACACGTTTCATGCAGATGTAATGTGGGAAGTGAGACTTTCACAATGATGAACCCCTGGCCACATCTCAGTTAGTTTTATCAGGGTAGAAATCACCTAGCAGGCCTCCACAGGAAGTAATATTTAGTGTTTGCTGTAACATCTGTCCCCTGAAAGAGCAGTGCATGCATTCCAGGCACTCTGACCTCTCTAGGAAAAAAATAAATAAATTTAGTTTCTGTAATACTACTTAGAATTCTTTACTCACCCTTTTTGTGAGTAAGATTTTTAGTGTAAGTTTTAAATGAGAAATTAGAAGACTGTATTTAAAAAATTGATCAGTAAGTGCACAGCTAGGCTTACAGGACAGTAGAGAGAGAAACTACTTTTTGGATTCAACTTGGTGAGTCTATGAGCAGGATTTTATAGTCCCTTTCCCTTCAGTAGCAGAGTGTGAATTTGACTTAATAATTCGTAATTACTTAGTAAGTCAAATTAGTAATTAGAATTAGAATTAGGCCTCTTCCAGTCATAGACACAGGAAAACAAGTTTGGTTGTGTTTTATACAGGGTGGATGTGTGTGCCCTGGTGGAAGTTCAGTAAGTAACCATTGTCTCTGTATATTTTTCGTAGTATATACACATACTGGAAAATTCCTAAGCAACTATATTTCTTGAAATTATTCTGACTGTGAATTTAAAAGTATGATTAAAGCTTTTTTTTCACATTGTGCTAAAATGAGAAATTTTGAACCTGCTAAGGACAAAAATATTGATTTGCAAATGTAGTATTGTCTTCAAAACTAGCTACATTTCTATTTTCAAATACAAGGGAAGTAAATTATACTTTCTTCACCATGACTTTAACAAGTAGAAATGTTCTCCAGTATGTGTATTAAAGGAAGACTAGTGCTAATTCTGTGAAGTATCCAGACATGACAAACTGCTTCAAAGCATGTAATTTACTTTGGTTTGTAAGAGAGGCCTGGGACTTTTCTAAGAATCTGTTTCCCAAATATATTATACCTACTGGGTTTTGGACATGTGTGTGTAGTAGTGCTTGTCTTATGATGGTTATTAACAGTATGATTGAACTAGTGAAACTTACATCTAAAATCTTGGCCCAAAATGCTTCCAAGTAGGAGCAGAGCAGCACATTAAAAAAGTTAAAGCAATTTCCATTTTTCTTTCTAATGAGTATATTCCCTCTACTTTTGTAAATACTTTAAACAGCAAAACACAAAACTATTGTTTTGCTGAAATTAAACTTACTTACTTACTTTTAGAGTGCGTTCAGTTTTCTTTTGTTTCAGGAATCAAAATTGCTTAGATGAATATTTATCTTTCTGAGTTTATAAAATCAAGCAAAACCCACTTGCCATAAGTATACTTCTCATGATATATATCCCAGAATCAGAAGTGCTGAAAACAACCTATCAGTTTACATCTGTTTCAAGCAAATAATCTGAAGGAATAAGGATTAAGTGAAATTAAATCCTTTACTTGTTTAATCAACCAAATAGAAAAGTATACTAGTAATAGTGTAAAAGGCTTGATCATTGCAGTAGGTCAGTATGTTCTCATGTTTTCCTCTACGTGACACGGAATTTGTTGACTACAGGGCTCTTTTGGAGGAAACCGCTACCATGGTGGACAGGTTGGCAATTTGTCTTGAACATTTTACACACATAAATTCCTTGGAAATAAACATGGCTCACTTGCCAAATTTGCCCAGAAGCCATTAAATATTGAGTTCAGTTTTAGTCAGAGACAATAATCCCAGCGACTGCATGTGGCTTTTATTGAATCACTCTTGACATTTCAGAGTATCTTCCTATATACTAGAACTAAGATTTTACTTTTTACTTACCTTGAAAAAATACTGAAGAATGATTCACAAGGTTCAACTCATTGCATAAACCACTAGTAATATGTGCAGATAAGCAGCCATTTGCCCCTGCATTAATAACTTTGTAAAGTTTCTTCAGTGTCTTGAGTATTGTTTAGATTAGGTCCAGGGTTTTGATGCCAGGTAGTATTTTATTTCCTTGAACAGAGCAATACCTAAAGACACTTCATATCTGTTTATTTATGTCAGAGAACAGCCTTAGCATGTGTTTTGTGACTGTTTGCCAATTTTAATATCTTCAACTGTCAAGCAACTTAGTGGAATTAAGTCAGAAGTCTTTCACTACATCTTTTTAGCTTAATATACTTTCCGGATTCCTTAGTGCTTAAGCACTTAAGTTTCCTGTGATTTATTTATTTATTTTTAAATAGGGATCATTTCCATTAGGAAGCAGCCAGTATGGTGGGCAGGTGAGTTTATTCTCTTCCCATCCCATCACTCCTCACTCTTCCCCTGTACCAGCTGGATCAGGCCAGTTACTTGATGCTGAAAGTTACCTTCATTTGGCCATATTACTGGGCTTAAATAGTTGAGGTAATAGCAGTTAAAGTCGTTTCAGCAAGCTGAATAAAAGAATTGGTTACAATGAATTAATGGCTGTGTAAAACTATAATCAAAATATTGTATTTCATAACACTGCTTTCATGATTCAGAATGACAAATTGTTGTTGTTTTGGTGTGCAGGAGATAGGTTAAATTAGACCCCAGTTACTTTCTGTTAAAGCAACCTTTGAAAAAGTTTGTCCTAAGTACTGAATAAATTGTCTCAAGGTAGTTATGGAATATTTTGTCATTTAAGTAATAGATGTTTTATTTCTTACAGGGCTCATATCCTTCTGGAGGCAGACAACAGGGTAAACCAGTAAGTAAAAAAAAAAAATTGTTTACCTTTCTTTGTTCTTACCAGCCTGTTGAAAAACTATATGCAGTTAGTTATGGACTAGCCATTTTTCTGATAATTACTCAAATATGCAAAGAATGTCACATTATTTACTTATCTAGGATAATTTCAACAAATGTAAGCACAACATTAATACAGTTCTGTAGTTTTGAGCCACCATTTTACTCTGTACCTGAACTTCTAGTCAATCTCTGGATTAGTTGTGGTAATCACAGAATGAGATTACAGGATTTTCTTAATTTTTTTTTTTACAAGGGACTTCTGAACAATTTCTTCTTTTTAAATTCATAATAATCATACACTTTGTCCTCAAAGCTCACATTTTCCTTTGTTTTCTATGCATTTGTCTTCAGTATTTCTGGCTTGCTTTCTTTTTCTTTTTTGTAGGAAATAGAAATTGATGTTTGACTTTATTTTTACCTTCTAGCATTTTAAGCCACTTTTTTTGCCCTGTAATTCAAACTTTGCTGTTGTCACTCAGTGGCAGGAGATATAAATAAACACACACAATGTTTTCACTTATCTCTTATAAAAATTAATGTGTCCACCTGTTATTACAAAAGTGGGCACGTGTTACATTTTCTTACACGTGAATCATGAAGGTGAGACAATTTGTGTACCACATTAGATGGTATTTCTCAGAGTCAATGCTTCTAAGATGGCAATGTCATTCAAATTAGCACAGCAACTTTGCCAGAAAACTTAAGACTCCTGTAGAACATAATCCACTTTTATTTTCAGTTACCTTCCATATTAGAGCTTTCTTCAAGGGCTGTAAAGAACTAACAATTACCTTTTCCTTCCCTCCCCATATCTAGCTGTAGACTAATTCTAGATGAATGAATGTTTAGATGGACTTAAGTATTTTTTTCTCTCCGTATATTAAAACACGTCATAATTACAAAACAGCTCTTCTTGAGAATTTTGAACTAAATTCTCTGACTTGCATCATTCAAAAGAATACTTGTAGCAGAAAGATCTAAAATATGTGTAGTTCAGATAAGATTTTCCCTGAGACTTTTGGAGGAGTGGAGAAAAAATAGTGTTCACTCTCCTATGACCCTTTACTCCATGTAGCAAGAATATATTGAAGTACAATATAGGCTTAGAGTCGAAAACAGATGTCTTTTTCAAGGTTCATTTTCCTCAGGAGGCAGGCATCAAGGAAAGCCAGCAAGGATTTTCTTCTTTCACTATTTCACAACCAAGGTAGAAATGTGGATATTGGTATTTAAAATAGGTAACAGTAATGAGGGTAAAATTTAATATTATGTTACAATGCTAAATGTCTGAGAAAAGTGACCAATAAAAATTGGAGTATTTATCTCAGACTTGAAACTTAAGATGAGGCAGCATTTGTTCCTTCCAAAGTTTTGATATACTCTGTTACTCACAAAGGAACACACTTGAATCATTCTATTGAGAATTAGGTATTTAAATACCAGAATAATTGTTTCAAACTCTGCCGTTTAGTCAATGATGCACTGCTTTGAAAATCCTCTGAAATTGTTCATGGAATAAACAGGACATGGGTGTACTTACTTGAGACCCTTCAGTTAAAATAGGGGAAAAAGTGCAAGGAGAAAGGCATAATCAAAGTCAGTATTAATCCTGCTAATATCTAATGCTGTGTATTCCTTGACCACAATTTACTAGGAGTGTTGTACAACAAAAATTAATGGTTTCTAATTATTTTACAGGGCTCCTCAGGAAGCACTTATTCTGGGAAACCGGTAAGAATATTTTCATTACAGAATTTTCATTTTTTTAGTAGCTAAAACCTAGGTTGTTGACAGAGCAATTTCAGGATGATCTGGTCTGAAAAGAACATCCTTTATTCATTCCATTTTTATTAGAGCATATTTAAAGAAACCACTGTGGAAAATACAGCCTCATTCTGGGAAAGTCATCTCAGTATCAGTTATACTTCGAATCTGAATGTACCTTCCTTCACATTCCAGTTAATGGCCTTGTTACATATTTGCTGTCATCATTTTTTTATGATCCTTTTTCAACTAAAGGGATGGAAAACTCTGTATGGAATATAATAACAGAACGAAACAAAAATAATTTTGCCCTTTCATGAATTTTAGCAGAAATTTTCAGATGTATGATAGAGAGATTGTGTAACTAAAACTGTTCATCTATGCAAAGCTAGTTTCCTCTTGAACAATTTAAACCATGCTGCGGGTTAAGCTATAAAGATTTTGTTGATTACAGGAAAAACTGTGTTCAAAACCACTGGGTGGGAACACTTACAGATTTATTTGTTGTCTTTTTTCAGAATTCACCTTCCTCAGGCGGCAGTCAAGTGGTAAGCACTTTTCCTTCTTGTATTTTCTACTGCTTTCTTCCTACATGTATTGTTTATACTGTGAAGTATCTGTCAGATGTCCTATACCTGAAAAAATATTTGAGAACACATGTGCAGTGTACTAAGTGGATAGTATCAACAAAAAGGAGGAAGAGTGGGACCGCATACAAGCTTTGTACTTACAATCCTGCCTATTACTTATAAACTGAGCACCTGTTGATTTATGTGTACAATAGATGTGGCACATGATCTTTTAGGTGTCTACATAATAGGAGGGACTAATAAGAACAAATCTCTCTGAAACTTAATATGCTTTTATAAAAGTAATAAATAGATCTATTTTGTCTTGGGTTTATCAAATAGCCTTTTTTTGTTTTGTTTTTGTTTTCATAGAGCTCTGCTGGGAAACACTCCATTCCCCAACTCCTCCTGGTTTTCAGTGTTTTGAGTGCCTTTGCTCTCTCTGCATCAAAATGGTCTATATGAACTTCTGAAGAGCTGTTTGGCATCCTAGACATAGATCATATTCAGTTACACTAGATTAACTACTTGATGTAAGAAAACAAAAAAAATACCCTTAAGTCAAATAGGCAAACCTACTTGGCTGTTCCATTGCATGACTAGCTAGTATGCTGTGCCTCTCATTACTTTACCTTTGGTGTTAGTCACTAGTAGATATCATTAGTTTTGTCAGTTTTTTAGGCATCATTTTAAGAGCATATTGTATGCTCCCTGTAAGATTTGTTTTTATTACCAATGGGGAATGTGATGAACACCTTCCTGAAATCTGGTGCAACAAATACTTTAAAAATATCTTGTTATTAGCAAAAGTGGAGGAGGTCAAACAAATTGTTGTATATGCAAACTGAGCACCATATCTGGTCATCATAGCACAAAAAATGCCAATGTAGACATCTGATAAGCAGGCCTCAATGGGACAGGAGAAAAGTTGCTAAAATATCAGAGTATTGGTTTTAGTCTCTTGTAATCAAACGCAAGTTCAATACAAAGATTGCAAAATAAAACAAATACTCCATGGGACTGAAATTTTATTATGTTAAATAAAGTTTATGCATTAGAGAAGCCAAACAGCTCAGAGCAAAGAAATCCTGCACTCTGTTCAAACTGGTTGCAAATACCTAGAATTCTGCAGAGAAACATATGAGGCAATGTACTCCCGATTAGGCTGATAGTCTAAAAGCTGCTGAAAAACAATGTATTTTCCCTTGGGAAGTAATGGAAATCTAATTAAATTCATAAAACTGACAGTATCTTGACTCCTTTTCTCAAGTATTTACTCTAACCTGGGATACCCGATATTCCTGGAAATGTAATTTCAATAACAATGCTGACAGCTGCAAGCAGGTAAATGTGGTCACAGGAGTGACATTGTGGAGTTCAGTTCCACATCTTGCAGCCCAGTCACTGGAGCTGCCCGCGCTGCCTTCTCTGTGCAGTGACCGTGGTGCTGGCACCGCGCGCGGGGCCGCGCCCGTCCTGCCGCTGCCACGGGCTCGTCTGCTGGGAGCCCCGTGTGCTCTCCTGAAGTACTCGTTCTAAGTAATGCCTACTGAACACGTGCCTAGTGTTAACATTACATTTAGTTGTAGTATGCTTGTCTCCCAGGGTTTACAATTGTAACTGATCAATGGAAATATTTCAGCTTCTCCTGCCAGCTTCAGCTGGGGTTTCACCTGGTGCTGATGCTGGACACTCTGCCCTTTGCCAGCCACCAGTAAGTCAACCCCAGTAATTCAGGCTCTACCTGAAGCACACGGGAGTTCTTGCCCAAGTACGATCTTCAAAATTGGGCGGACACTTTGTCTCTTTGGAGCACCCAGTTCGGTTCTCTTCCAGCGGCCCACCTCTTGATTCGCACTAGCCTTGCACTCCTTCAATAAATTTACCATGGATTTCATACTAAACGCTCGTGTCACTCCCTGCAGAAACACGCCTATTGAAAGGCTTGTTTTTGGCGGAACCTCCCGCTCCTTCAGCCCCGGGGCAGG
>NW_009970724.1:10836110-10859542 GCF_000747805.2 Chaetura pelagica
CGAGGGCCGAGCTGGGCCGCCCGCCGCGCTGCAGGTGGGAGGCCCGGGCTGGGGCTGCCCCGGCCCCGGGTGGCTGCGGGAAGGAGCCTGAGCGAGCCCTGCGTGTGGGGGGGCGAGGGCGGGGGGCAGGTCTGTGGGAGCCGCCTGGGAGGGGAAGAGTGGGACTGGGGAGAACCCGGGGGAAATGTCTGTTAGCGGGAGTGGTTTGGGGATGGAGGGAGGGGTGAAGGTGAAGTTCTGTGGGGAAGCAGCGAAGTTGGGAAGGGGCGCGGATCTGGCGGGCAGGTGTGTGGTTGCTGGGGCTGTGCCTCACTTGCTGGGCTTCTTCGGGTGCAGCGAGGCTGGCTCTGTGCTGAGAAGGTGCTCACTGTGCTTGGTGTGGTGCTGTATGGGAAGTTAACAGAAATGCACATTCTATACGTATTTTCTTGACATCACAATTCCATGCTGGGCTTTTGAAATGAGAAATGCTGTAGCAGTGTGAAGCTTATGGGTTAAGTCAGAAAGCCAGAAGGTTATAATGAACATAGTAAGATAATACATATTATGGAATAGACTGGAAGGTTAAAAATAAACACCAAAAGTTACTCTAAGTTGTTTCATTTCATTGAACACTACAAACTGAATTTTAAATCAGAGTGAGAAAACTTGGATACCCTAGGTGTCCCTAGCTTTTCAAAGAACGTATGTGCAAACTGACAAAATGTCATTTAGAATGAACATTAGGTGACAGACTGCTTCTGCCAACATATGTGGGTTTAAAGGCTGCAGGGTGATCTTGAGGGAGGTGATGATTGTGAATAAATTGATTTACAGTCATAGAATAGCAGGCCTTGAGGATCATCTGATCTAGTCTTCCCTGGCAAAAGTATAGTCTAGACAAGGTGGCCCAGCACCCTCTCCAGCTGACTCTTAAGTGTCCAGTGTTTGGGAACAGTAGCCCCTTCTTTGAGCAACTGTAGCTCATGGTTCACTTGTACCTTGTTATAAGCATTGTGAAAACCTGTAATTGAAAATTACCATCTGGGAGATAAGGATCCATTGTTTTGGGTTGTGTGTTCTGGTTTGTGGAAGTAGACTGTGTAGTGAAAATACTGGGTTTGGGAAAGGCTATGGTGGTAATAAGTATAAATTTGCTTTATTTAGAGTAAGGTATTGTTAGTCATGACTCTGTGTCTTTAGCAATTTTACAGGCTGCCTACACAGCCTAATTCCTTACGCTAGTTATGCTGCTATTTACAATAACAAGAAACAGGGAGGGATCATCTGAGCCAGGTGTCTAGGGAGAGCAAATCACTTTTGTCTGCTTAAAACAGTTCCAGATTTGGCAGTGTTAAGTGAGGGCAACATGTTCTTGATCTTTGAGACAGGCTTGCTAGATAGAGTTATTCCTCTCTTACTACTCTGGAATTGCTTGCCACCTGGGCTTATTCTTCCCCAGTTACTTCAGTTCATACCCATGTGCATGCTGCTAGCACAGACTCAGTGCCTTCATTGAAACTCAGGAGGCTGCACAACTGGGTCACATCAATAGAGGGTGTCTTGAGAGGGAGGAGAGATTCTCAAGTTCTGTACCTTTTACAATCTAGCATAATAATGTAAAATGGTCAGGAGTTCAGGATATTCCCATTGAATTTTTGAATGTTTTTGTCTTATATTCATATCCCTTCAATACACTGTTCAGTTATCTGGTTTTAATGATGAGCATGATGAGTGTCTGCAGGTTTATTTTCACTGTAGTATCTACTTTGTGTTATTCTACTCAAACTAGGTCACCTTGACTTAGGGTGGCTGCATTGCCTCGAGCACCCAGACTCAATAATCCTTAAATACAGTAAATGTAAGCTGTAGCTGAAGCCCAAGCTGGTTTCAATGCTCAGTCTTTCAGCACCTTAAATCAAGCTCCTTAATTGGTTTGATACATTAGCAGGACTTGCATTTGAGCAGTGCTTTGGTTCATGGCATGGCACTTCTGTATGCCTGAGGAGGGATGGGCATTTGAATTAAAACTGAGAACTGAATGCCTCTCTGCTCACGGAACCTGAATGTGACTACTAGGTTCTTTCTGTACTGTGATCTGTACAATGAATGCAGTGTATGTACTGTTTGAAAAAGAGGCTGTTAAGGCAGGTTGTATCAAATTTCTGTGCTGGCAGGCAAAGTTTGGCTTAATGACTGTTATGTCAATATAAAACTATTGCACTACTGTGCACATAGTGGAAGACTTCATCTTACAAGAAATATTTGTGTTAGATTTAGCTCAATGAGGGCCTGAATTTCCTGAACGCTGAATAACTGTGCTCAATATGTGATTTCTTTAATATTCACCAAACGAAATTCTCATCAGTCAAACAAATCTAATTTTTGGATTCTTAGGTTTGGTGTAAAGTATAAAGGGTATGGAGTGGGCTTGAAAAGTAGTTAGCTACAAATTTCACATTTAAGATTTACAATGCCCAACTGGTACATAGATTAGAATGGTGATTGTTTTCCCCTTGAAAGAAAAACAAACCAGCAAACCAAAAAAACCCTTTATGAGTTCATAAAAAAACTCAGCAGTGTTAAGTTTTCCTTTCCGCGAGGCTGTCAATCTGTAAGAAAACCTAACCTGAGTTCCAGGCAATTTATAGCCTTGCTGAAGTTAGATGTTAGTTAATATGTAATTACACTCCTTTGTTAGACACGGCAATGGTGGAATCTCGGGTTGAATCAGTTCAGGTCAGTGAACTGACTGCTCAGTTCAGTGAATCGCTGACAAAGCCACTACTATCTTTGGTAAAAGCCTAGGTTTTTGGAGCAAAGTTGAGAATAAATCATTGGTTGATCTTTAGCAGATAAAAGTGAGTATGTAACTGCAGTGTGCCTAAGTGCACTTACTAGTGCTAACTAAGGAGTATCTGCATTCATTTAAAAATGTTCTGGTTGGAAAGCTAGATGACGTTACAGGAGCAAGGTCCACCAGTGTTCTACTGTGTTGTGCTTGATATCCTCGTCTTAATTTTTTTCACCACTTAAGAATTTTTTCAGTGTAAGTGGAGAAATTGGAAATACTGCCTGAAGGAAGCCTTCATTCAAAAAAAAAATCTTAGTTACTTTTACTACTACTAATTGGTGTTCTGCTAGAAGAGTAAGAAAAAAAGCTTTGCTAGAGGATTCACTTTTAATAGAACTTCTGAAGAAGAATACAAGCTCTGAGAAAAATACAGCTTATTTTTTTTCATACTTGCTGTACTTAATACACATTACAACATACCCAACAAGAAGATGAGTAATAAACTGAAAAACACAAGAAAGAGCAAGGTAAGTTTTAAAAAATGAAGTGATTTTTAATGGTTTAGTTGAAAAGTGTCATGTTGAGAGGAACAGCTGATAATTATATATGGCTTATGGGAGGGGACAGAGAAGAAAACTGTTTCAGGGATGAGGAAGGTAGAGAACAATAGTGACATTTTAAAGTGAGAAATACAGGGCTTAAGATTATTAGAAATGTTTCTAACATTATAGTTTATTTAAAAAAAACACAACACAGACATGAAAGGTTACATATTTGAGGGGATGGGGAGAGAAATACCTGCATTTTTAAATTATAGTCCAAATTTGGCAGTTAAAGTATTCATATGTATGTTAAATCTTGTTTATAACCCAGTTCAGTGGCACTTTAGAAATTTAGAAAGGTCTGTGCACCCTCAGTTACCATCCGGGATATTTCTCATAGAATCACAGAATGGTTTGGGTTTGAAGCGGCCTTTGCAGCTCATCTAGTTCCAACCCCATGCCATGGGCTGGGACGTCTTTCATTACATCACGTGGCTCAAAGCCCCATCCAGCCTGGCCTTGAACATTTACAATGACAGATCTTCTACAACTTATCTGGGCAATCTGTTCCAGTGTCTTGCTACCCTTATCATACTAATTTATTCTTTACATCCAGTTGAAATCTGCCTTCTTTCAGTTAAAAAATGTTCCCCCTTGTCCTGACTCTTCAAGTCCTGGTAAAAAGTCTCTGTCTTTCTTAAAAAACACTTATAGATTGAAAGGCCACAATGAGGTTTCCCCAGAGCCTTTTCTTCAGTCTGAACAACCCCAATTCTCTCAGTCTCCCTTCATAGGAGGGGTGTTCCAGCCCTCTCATCATTTCTGTGGCCCTCCTCAGGACTCAGGATCCACTTTAACAGGTCCATGTCATTCCTGTACTGAGGACTCCAGAGCTGGACACAGTATTCCAGACGGGATCTTATGAGAGCAGAGGGGGAAAATCACCCTCCTCGACCTGCTGGCCATGCTTCTTTTGGTGCAGGCCAGCACACGGTTGCTTTCTGGGCCACAAACACTCATTGCCAACTGCTGTCCAATTTTTCATCCACCAATACCCACAAGTTGTTCTCTGCAGGGCTGTTCTCAATCCATTCATCCTTCTGCCTGTATTGTTGGGGATTGTCCTGGTCCATGTCCAGGACCTTCCACTTGGCCTTGTTGAACCTCCTGAGGCTCCTTCCATCCATTATTTCTATACATAAACTACTTGTTTTATTAGATACAACTTTCAGTGAAAAGGCAGCACTACTGAGTCCAATAGAAAGAAGATGTATAGAACAGAATTTTCCTCTGAGGTATGTCTTTTGAGTTATAGAAAGTAGCATGTTACTTAAGCATTACCCAGCACAGGGAAAAGGGCAATGCATTCATGAAAGCGTAAAAGGAAGTCCTACAAAAATAGGTTGTTCACGTTCTGTGAGCTAGCCCTTGCTCCACCTTCCAATTGTGCTTTTCCTCTTTGTTGCCAGCTTATTATATTTGTATAGGTGCAGCATCAGCACTGGACTAATTTAATTTGAGCAATATGACAACATGATCCTGTTTCTTTAATCTGCTGTCTAAATTTCTAAGCAAATGTCCAGGAAGTGTGTCCATACCTGTTCCACTGGAATTAAATAGTGTACTTTACACTCTCTTTTTCCTTCTGTAAGGCAGACTCAATCAGTGTTTATTTTCTGGCAGAACCCAGATATAGAACTTGGTGTACTGGCACACAAAACTTAAACTTTGTCTTTTGCAGTTTCAAGAGGCTGGTTGTCTGCTTCTGTTTGGCTTTGTTCCCTAACTAATGTGCAAGAGCCTTTTATTTGGTTTAGCAGTCCTCAACTTAATCATAAAAACAAGTAAAAGATAACAATAATTCCTGTAACTTGGCTTTTTAATCTGAAAGACGATCAGCAATGAAAACATTTCACAGCTATGCTGGAAGGAATGTAATTCATATATGTCATCACTGTGAAAACTGGAAGGATAATGGTAGCTAGTAATTTATATATATATATTTTAAATGTAACTTTCCTAGTGACAGAATTGGGAGGAGTAAATAAATAGTTGCCAGTGATAATTTGTATCAGCATGGTGTGAATTTTTTTGAGTGTCTGGATCTGTGGAGTTGCCCTTGCTCTTTTGTTCTTGCAGATGGTGTTAGGCCATGCTTGCTGGAAGGATCTCCATAATATGCAGTATCATGCCAGCCATCTTTGGAAAATGTCTCAGTCTTCAGTCTATGATTTTAGCGAATGAGTATTTTAAATACTTAATTTCCTTCTAGATTTCCCTTTTTTAGTGTGTTAGCTCTAAGTTCTGTCAGATTTTGTGATCTCTGATGAAACAAGAACAGGATAAATACATAAACTAATCCTTAATTTTGCACAATATTCTGTTATTGTAGATATTTGGCAGCTGAGAAGCTCAAAAGTTTATACCAGCAGGTCTTTAAAAGACAAAATCTTAAGGTTAAGAAAAGTCCTGTAATCTTCTTCTCGTTGCTCATGTCATCAAATCCTGATTAATATTAGTGAGTTTTTTTAAGAATGGATAGAGGAAAATAAATAATATATGGTATGTTTACTGTTCATTAAGTCATATTGATTATGTTCCTTTTGGCCTAATGTATTTCATCTGCAAACATTAGAATTTACCAGTATGTTGGGAGGCAAAGCATAGGGATGATATAAAAATAAGATGTAGAATACGAAATTTTAGCCTGTGGTGGAGAAATTACTAAAGGAGATTAAAATCTGCAAGTCAGGAATGTATTTGCTTTGTCTGAACTAATATTACGAAATTGAAATATGTGATATTCCACTGAACAGGTATTTTTTTGGACTTTGCATAGTATGATACTTTGAACTGAAGGTATTACTTCCTATACAGATTCTTTTCTGCATCTGTAAAACCTTTCCAGGGTCCTTTTCCTTAATACTTTTCAGGAGAACAACTCTTCTCATAGTATCTCTCTGCGTTTTGTCCACCTGTGTCTGCTGAAGTCAAATATTAAATGGCTGTAAATACCATCTTGGCTTACCACATGTTGACTTCCCATAAAGACCTGCCTTTAGCCTCTTCCCCTGCTTTCCCCTATTGCTGGCTCTAGGGTGTGTCTACATGGTACACTGAATAAACTATGCAGAAGCAGTTTACTTTTTTACCTAAGCTAATAGAAGAATAATGAGCCTGGTCACTGAGTTTGCAGATGTGACACAGTACATTACAGTCAACAAGGTGCAGGCACTAACCATCTCTCACTGTAAGTTGCAGTTCAAAAGTAACTGAGTTACTTTGACTACTCAACTTCCAGTCTTTGAATTACCAAACCTAAATCTGATTTTGGAACAGGTGCATCCTGCGAAGTACTGAGTAGACTGCCCAAGCCTGGTAAGAAATCTAAGCCTGATTGTCACTCTCTACAGGAAATGCAGGGGAACTTCCATTTCGTTATTGGTTTAAGGCAATCAAACAGTACGCTGTTAATGAAAACAATAGTTCATTTGTATGGTTGCACAGTCTGTTGCAGTGAGGGTAGCAGGGACTCATGGCTAGCAGAGAGTGATTACACCTCTGGTAGTAATCTGTAAATCTAAACCTGCTGTGGAACTGCAGTTGAAGACAGTTCAGCTGTTTGAACTTCAGTACTTGGCTCCTTTTTTTGATCCAGTCCCCAGTTTGCACTGAGTTCTATTAATTGATCTGCAGCTCTTTTAAAATAAAGGAGGAGGGACCAGAAGAGCTGATAAAAAACTCTGTGCTCAGCAGAGCATGACTGTTTTATTGGGATATGTAAGCTTCAGGACTCTGTAGATCCTGCTCTGTGAAAAAACTACTTCTAAGTACAGCATGAAACTTCACACACTTGTTCTCTACAATCATGTCTTGCTGACCACTGACAGGATAACTTTTATAAAATATCCTTATTTCAACTATCACAGTAGAAACTTAAACTCTGTTTTGTTGAATTTTGCAAAGTCTGAAACTGCATTAGTGCATTATGCTAAATAAATGTTTTCTGCTATTGGCACCTTTTTGAGACACATTGCCTGTGGCAAGTTCCCTTTTTTGTCATGATAGCTAATGAAGATAAGACTGTAGTCCAAGATGATAATGTGGTATGTATTGTCCTTATGGCTTTGCTGATGGGCTTATTAAACTGTATGCTTGTTGGTATGTTTTCATGCTGAATGCTTTGATACTTGCTATTAAAAAACGTATTAGTGATTTACTTTTAAAATTACATTTTCGTCAAATTTGACTTTGTATAATTAACTGGAGAAGATCTATTAATGCTTAGAGACAAGATAAAGGAAAGTAAGAAATACTTGAATAGCACAGATCTCCAGATCTCTAAAAAATAGGAACAAAAATTGTTATGAAATACGTCTTGAGATAGAGAAGTGCAGTCAACAAGAAACAGCTTCAGTTTCAGCTACAAATATTTAGAGGTACCACCACATCCTTCAGCAGTGTGTACAAAACTAGACAGTTAATCAGTCAAAACTTGTGTACCTGTAGATGTAAAACATGCATAGGGACAGCTCTGGTATATGCATCCAGTATGTGCTGCTTGTGCCATCTCTAGACTTGTGAAAGTGAGAACTGCATTCATTGTCGTGACTTGTTACTGTTTTTCTTTTACTTGAAAAAGTGTTTGTAAACTTTTAATTACTGATTTGAAATTACTTTGACATTATAGAACACTGCTCTGTTTTTGAGTATGTGGGCAGTCAAGGCAGTAGTAAATATCTTAGAGAAAGCATTAGTTTCTGTGTGCATGGAATTTCTTTCATACCTAATATGAAGAATAGCAGAAAATTATATAGTATTTTGAATAGCAGTGATGCTTGTTTTTTAACTCCTTGTAATATGCAGTGCTTGCAACATGAGAATTGCTTTCTGTATAATTAGTTTACTAAGTTAATGCTTTAATTGGTGACAAAGGGCAAAGAAAACCGTGAGAGGTTGGTGATATTTTGTGGTAGAGATGAGAATGGTACAGCTTTAACAATGTAAGGTTTGTGGTATTCAATGCATTATGAGAAAGTAAGGGTGGTCACCTAGTCATCTATATTCAGCTGATTTTTCTGAGTGAGGAAATCAGCAGGACAGGTTTAGTTCTGTCTCCCCTGCAGCTCCTTCATCCCACATCTTCTGACTCTGCTTTCCTATAACTCTCCTTTTCCTTCATCATCAGGCATTCTGCTCATTTTCATTTAAAGCAGCACAACCCTCACACAGTCTTGTGCTGGCTCTGTGTCATCTCGTGAGGCAGAGGCTGCACCCTGAAAAACTTCAGGGAGGTGGAAGAATTAGAAGGTATCTTCATTCTGGAAATACCGCACTGCAGCAGGGGCACTGGGCATTCTGCAGTACCACAGTGTGGGGCTTTTTCATTTTGAAAAGACCCTCTGAGCCTTCACCCATTTAAAGAAGTCCCAAGTCCATTTATCTTGGGAGATTGTTTTTGTGAAACCAGTTGTTGGGAAGCTAATTATTGGTTAACAGTAATTATTTTACTTTTTTATTATTACAGGTAAGAAATACTTTATTTAATTTGTCTATTAGTTATAACTTTTCCTAATATTCTGATATGCTTCCCCAGTTGTAATGATGTATTTGAGAAAACATTTTTAAAGTGTTAATCTCCTATTTCTTTTTAAATATCAGATTAGGTTTGTTGTTTTTCTTTGGATAAACTACCTAAATAACTTATTTTAATATGCTGATTCCAAAGGCAAATATCTGCCATCACCTTTTAAGCCTGGGTTTGTGTTTTTTTTCTGTTTCAGGGAGAAAAAAGTCAAGAAATGTCTGCCAATTTAAAATACCTTTCCTTGGGCATCCTGGTTTTTCAGACCACAGGTTTAGTCTTGACCATGCGTTATTCTCGGACACTGAAAGAAGAAGGACCCCGTTACTTATCCTCTACTGCAGTAGTTATTGCTGAACTTCTGAAGATTTTGGCCTGTGTTCTGTTGGTCTACAAAGACAGCAGTATGTGTCAAATTTTCCACCAAGTAATTATCCTAATCAATATGCTGTATTGTAGTGGCAACTGCAAAACAGCCATGTGAGTTCAGGTGTACAGCAAAGCATTTCCTTTCTCATGTAAGAAAAAGTCTTGGAAAGACACTAATCAAACTTTACTCCTCAACACACAATAGAAGATACTGTATATTTGCCAAAAAGAGTTATTTTTGAATAATGTGGATACTGAGGAGTGCAAGAATAAATTTTCTACTAACAGCTTGAAGCTTGTTTGCTGAGGCATTTAAAGAAATTCATATGTAGAAGTAGGAAAAAATTAAAAGCTTTAAGTGTGTCCAAAGCATGAATGACAATTTAGAAGCCTATAATAAACAGCAAATGCAGAAGGGAGGAAGCAGTTTTATTACTACAGGAAAAAGCATGGGTTTAAGCTCAAAAAAGTATATCCAAATTTACTCTAGTTCTTACTTTGGTCATTTTATGCTGAATTTATCTGGTTGCTTGACATATATGTTTGATCTTCAACAGCTTAAAAATATCATTGTATATGCGCAAATATTGATGACTCTGAAGGCTTCTAAATATGCACTTTTTAGGTTATATTCTCTAACGTATCATTTCAAAATATTAATACAGTTTCAGTAGATTTTACTTAAAGTATTTTGAATAATTACTCTGGTCTGATATTCCAGACTACAGGAAGGCACTTTGCAGCATTTTTTTTTCTTACATTATGAGGCTCATGGAAGTCAAATATGGCTAGATAGTATTTTGAGATCTCAATAGCACTGAGAGTTATGAAAGGGGGCAACCATCTTTAAGAACAGAACACTGCTGTCTTTTTTCTTTCTTTCTGCTTTTAGTGAATGTTTGTTTCTTGTATTGTTTCTTTGGGTAGAGTGCAATTTGCGGACTCTGAACAGAGTGCTACATGATGAAATCCTCAATAAACCCATGGAAACTCTTAAACTTGCTGTTCCTTCAGGAATTTATACTCTTCAGAATAACTTGCTGTATGTAGCATTATCAAATCTAGACGCAGCCACATACCAGGTACTGTACATTTGGATTTCTCTGCAGGTTTAAAAAAAATCCCGTTGATTATGCAGTAGTAACTGTTTCTGGGTTCTTCTAGGTTACATACCAACTGAAAATTCTTACCACAGCATTGTTTTCTGTGTCCATGTTGAGCAAGAAATTGGGTGTATACCAGTGGCTTTCATTAGTAATATTGATGACAGGAGTGGCATTTGTGCAGGTAAATATTAACAGGTAATTTGTGTTTGTTTAATGAATTTATTCAAGGCACATTAGATTAGTATTAGATATATTGCAGGATTTGGCTTAATAAATTTCAGCTTGCTTTATTCATCTGCATAATCCCTGAACAGGGGCACATGCAAAAGAGAATTCCGTTTTACAGACAGCTGGTGTGAGTGGTTTTCTAACTGTGCTTATATATCTACAGTAACTAACTGTCAGATGGCAAAAGTTGGTGACTATGAATAACTATGATAAGTCATGCTGGAATTCAGAAACAGTTTTGGCTAATAAAATAAAAATCCTGGACCTCTTTAGATAGATATTCTCCCAGTTCATGCACAGTTTTACTCCTTACAAATATGCAGGAAGAAAAAAGTTTGCTTTGTAGTCCTTTAAAAGTATTTGTGGTGCAGAATACAAAACATTTACAAACGTGATTGTCTGCATTTAGTAACTGTTACTTTTGCTAGAAAAAAATAAATTTCATTTTATAGATGTTCATGACTTGATTTTATCAGTAAATTTTGTGTAACTGTTTTTACAACCAGTGGCCTTCAGACTCTCAAGCATCAGCTGCCAAGGAGCACTCAGCAGGATCTCAGCTTGTAGGCCTCATTGCAGTTCTGGTAGCTTGCTTTTCTAGTGGATTTGCTGGGGTTTATTTTGAGAAAATTTTAAAGGAAACTAAGCAGTCCGTTTGGATCAGAAACATTCAGCTTGGTAAGTTTGATTTCAGTCATCTCTTGGAGGTACTGCATTCTGAAGAATTAAGATCACTGCTGAAAATATGTATATAAATAAAAAATATCACTAACTTTTTAGTATTTGCATAAATGTACTTTTAAAATTAGTATAAATTCAGCTAGACAGAATTCCAGGAGTTGCTTTTGGATCTCAGCCTAGTTCTTGATTTAACTTGCTTATGGAGTGTCTGTAAGGGTAGTACAGAATCTGTCAGTTGAATTTGTATTTAAAATTTTCTAAAGAATGTTGTGCAGGATTCCATGTATCCTCTGTGTTTAAAAATTATCTTTTGTGCTAATTCATAAGATATGACAAATATAGGTAGTATTTATTTTTCCTTTTTTTAACTTTTTTTAAAAACAGAGCATAGAATCATTAAAAGAAAATATGTTTCTGAATCCATGTTTTGAGATATTTTAAATTTAAGTGCTTTTTTTTGTCTGAGTAGGCATATAATTAGCACTTTTAGTGCATTGGCACTTTTAATGCAAAAATCCTGCTTTGGTAGTAAAGTTGAGTTAATTAATTATTATTAATATTTCAGTACAGTGGTCAGTTTGATTCAGTTGTCTGTATAATTGCTGAAGAGGCATTTGCAAAAGAGAGTTCATCTTAACTATTTTAACACCCTTACCTATCAGTAAAAGAGTATCTTCCATTTCCAAAGTAGTTCAGGATCTTCTAGTCCCTACATATTAATGGCAACAGAGTTGATCCATTTTCCTGAATGAGTTTTCCAACACCTCAAAGCAGTCTTGTCCAGTTTAAAGTGTTGGGAATAAATGACATCAGCAATATCTTATTGTTCCCACTTTGCAACAGGAACAAAACTTACTGTTGGAGATACCTTCTTTCTCTAATTAATCCTTCTAGCCTTCACTTGAAGGCAATAAATATGTATTGCATATTTTAATTAATACTTTCAGCAGAATTTGAATTTTCCAGTGCCTTAGTATGGACTCTTGGTCAAATCCATAGTATGGTAAAATTAAGTCATGAGGGTGATTTATGGGATCAAGGCTGTGTACCGAGTCTGACAGAATGTAATGAACTACCATAAAAAAAGGGTATGGTGTATTTTATTTTTTTTTGTAACTAGATACTTGGTCAAAAACTAGTATGGTCAAAAATATCTGAATACAAACTATTTTTTCCTTTCCTGTTGCTGTGTTTTAATTATACATTTTTATAAATGCAGAACTGCATATCTGACGTATATTTTATAATATATATTTTAAAACCTTTACATGTCCATAATGTTTTGAAATGTGAGGAAAAAAGGGGATCAAAACCTCTACTTGCTATCTGGCAGTTTTTATTGGAATTGTGTATATTAAAACTAAGTTTTCTCAAAACAGGTGTAGGAGATACATCAGGAAAGGTTATGTTTAGGGAATTTTGGAGGCGGAAAAGGGTGGGTAGCTGGGGCTTGGTCCAGGATTTAAGGTAAGATTTGGTGCTCTGAATGGAGCTACAACATGAAATTTGTTGCCAAGGAAAGCTGATAATAAGTACTCTCAACTTCTGTGCTAGAAATGCTTCAGCAGGTAACAATGCAGATATCTGAAACAATTTCCAGTTAAACATTCACTATTGTTTAAAAATCAATTATGTATTCTAAAACATTCTTCAGTGCAAGATAGTTGCCCTCTTAAGACATTGTATCATTCAGGAGCAAGTCAGTCATACCCAAGAGCTTTGAAGTAGATTTTTTTCTTAAAACACGAACAAAAAAAACAAACATGTCTAACCTGGTTTTTGTTTTCTTTTCTGTAGAGAATTAGAACTGTAGAAAAAAGTGGAAAATTTATTTGAATAATTTTTTAAGCATTTAATATTTAACATGTCCCAGTATCATATTAGGGTTGTATGAATAGTGGATTTTATTTCTTTTAGCAGATCAATAAGAAAGTAGGAATGATTGGTTTAATCTGAATTAAACCTAAATTTTATCTATGTCTACAAAAATAATTATTTCTTGTCACATGGAAGGTCATATTTTGTTCAATACAATACTGCCTTTTTGAGATGCAAAGAAATGCAATGAAAGTACTGGTCAGATTTTCACAAAAATGGATTGGAAAAAATATTCCCCCTTTTCTGCTCAGGACTAGAGTCTACATCAGGCACAGAGAAAGTGCTTGTATTACTTCAGTGCCTGAGGGGATTAGGAAAACTTTCCCATCTGATAGAAAAACACTGTACTCACCAAATTATAAACTTTTTAATCTGAAAGTAGTCCTTGAGGACAAAGAATGTGTGTTTCACCTGAAGCTTTTAAATCAATCTTGTACTTTCAGGATTTTTTGGTAGCATATTTGGACTGATGGGTGTATACATTTATGATGGAGAACAACTGTCAAAGAATGGATTTTTTCAAGGATACAATAAACTTACTTGGATAGTCGTTGTTTTACAGGTGAGATACCTTGTATCACATGTTTCTGTGTGCAGGCACCTGAGATTTACCTGTCAGTATATGACTGGGGAAACTAAGAGTTGTCAATGAAGCTACTGGGAATTCTATAGTCAAAAGTTTTATTTATCACCATTAGAATAAACCTCAAAATAGAAATCTGGAAAATATACAGCAAGTATATGACTAAGTATTGTGCAGCATAAAAGCACATAAGCATATTTCTTTGGCAATGTTAAAAAAATCTACAGATATATATATATACACCCTTCCTCTTATGGCTAAAATTGTAGTGTTACAGAGGCATTCCCACTAATTAAATCATGGTCCTATGGTCAACAGTTTTTTAATGGGTAAAGAAGAACTCCTATATTAATCCTCAGCAAGGCATATACATAAAATAAATTTAATGGTCCTAAAGGTAGACAGAGCTTTTCCTAAAGTAAGCAGATGTTGTTAAAATATTGCTCTCAGTGGAATTACCAGGTTGTAAATCCGAACCTCAATGTTTTTCAGGCACTTGGAGGGCTGGTGATTGCTGCTGTTATAAAATATGCAGACAACATTTTAAAGGGATTTGCAACTTCTCTCTCTATTATACTGTCAACGTTGATCTCCTACTTCTGGCTGCAAGATTTTGTCCCCACAAGGTAAGAATTATTTTCCATGTATGCAGAAGAAAAGTAATCTAGTAAACATTAAGTTTTTAACTATATAACTGCAAAATTAAATAAATTAATAAAAAACACTCCAAGCCACACTTTTAGAATGTTTAGATACAACTTACACATAACAGTTTCACTTCATAACATGTTTTTTTCAGTGTAGCTGGCAAGGTTTAATTTTCCCCAAGATACAGACCTTCTCAGCTCAGAAATCACAAATCTCAAATCTTGGCTTTTGACAAAGCACTCTCTTGCAGACTCTGTCTTTTAGTTCACTGTCCCTTTCTCTTCTTCTCCTCCCTACCCTATTTTCCTCAGTTTGTTCAGCGCCTACTTTGCTTTCCTGTCGAATCCAGTCCTCTCCAGTCTGGATGCTCGCCTTGTGCTCCGCCTGGCTCTGCTCTGTGATTGAGCCTCCCCCTGCTGGCTGTTCTGGCAAAGGGGTTGTTTGTTTTCTCTGTGTCCTCTAAGTGGACAGATCTTCCACAAGTCATCTCATTGCAAGGGAACATATGGCTGAACCATGAGAATTATAATAATATTTTGGTACTGTTTTTCATCCAGTCTCAAAACAGTCTCTTGAATGAGATAATTACAGTCATACACCCATATAAGTTTCACCACACAAACGAGTTGCCCAAGGACACAAAAAAGCCCGAGGGCAGAGCTTTTTTCTAAAGACAATACCATAGTTATTAGTGAAAACACTCAACCAAGAAAGGGAGAAAAATGCTTGCTATAAGCTTCTAGGCCAAATACACTGTGTCCTGATGCTTTGTGAATCAAATTTTAGTACCTCAAATTTTTTAGTTGACTGCAGGTTTTGTACATGTGTAGGTTCTGGAATAGAGCTTGTCTTGGCAGTGCTTGTTAATATATTGAGTGTAGAAGTAATATGCCCACTTTCAGATGTATTAATAGGATTTTGCTTATAATTGACTTATACTCCTCACATATGTTATACTCATTGTGTAAAAATGTTTTGAATTATAGAACTTTTGCATCTGACACAAAGAAACATCTGTTTACCTAAAAGTAATATTTGCATGCTTGGGTAGCCATGGTAGTTGTACTACTTTGGCTTCTGCTTGCATGTTGCACAGAGCTTTAGGCAAAGGAGAAAAAAAAAAAAAAAAAGAATTGATCTGATTATTTTTGACAGCTATTTCATGAAACTATATTTTTAATTTCCAGAATATGTCCAAATAATGATACATTACTTTATGGATGTAAGTCCCTTATTTCAACTTCTCTGTGCATTATTCTGTAATAAATATATGCAAATTATTTTGTTCTTTAGATATTGGACAAATATAATGTATGTTTCTGTGTTCCCACAGGACAAATGTTTTTTCATTTGATTGTATTACATAAATATAATTGCATCAACTAAAATGAGCTAACTTTTTTTTTCCATCCCTATTCTACTCAGTGTCTTTTTCTTCGGAGCCATCCTTGTAATAGCAGCTACTTTCCTATACGGTTATGATCCCAAACCTGCAGGAAATCCCATTAAGGCATAGCAGACTTCCTCATCAACCTGCTTCTCAAGACCATGCACTGGGCGCCTTGCTAACAATGACATGTGGAAAGTGTCATTGTGCACTGCAAGGAAAGGATTCCTACCCTGAATCTATTGAAAAAAGTGCTTATGAGTAGTTCTGAACAGCCAGAGGGGTTAAAGGTGGATGATGATACTGTCTGTAACTGATAGGAAAAGAAAAAAGACAGGGGAATGCCCAGTGCAACCTGCTAATAAAAAACTTGAAAGGAACAAAAAGTTTCCATGAAACTGCAATTAGGAATGTTTACAGCTTTGACTGGGATTGCATCAAATGAATTTACTGTACTGACTGCTGCAGAAATATATCCTATGCACTCTTCAGAAGAGCACATGACAACGCTGTCAGATTGTATGTTTTTGCAATTTGACTATATTTAATCTTAGTAAATATGTTTTTAACTGTTTGTCTATTTACATGAAATCAGCTGAATATACAGCATAGTTCTAAAGTGATGGTTCTAATTAAGTATTCTGCATTAAAACTGTGAAGATTGAAGTATAACTGAAAGACACTTTGACATCAAATATTTTTGTATTTTTAGAAGACTGATTTAATACTGAAATTCTGTTATTAAGTTATAATATTATAATTATGTTGCTTATATAAAACTATAGTAAGAATGTTAACATTCTCATCTAAGTACACAAAGGGAGAAATTCAGAGTGAAAGCTGGAAATCTCTGTTGATGCTCCAGTCTTCATCAGGACAGCCTGTAAAGTTCCATGAGATGCCATAACTCTGTGAACACAGGCCCGAGGTTACTGCACTAACCTGGAACTCAGAGTAAGGTTATGATGGAGTGCTTGATCAGATGTCAAGTTCATTCATTTTATTGATTATAAGACAACTTTTTGCTAAAACCTTGAATTTTTTTTTATGCATTAAATATCCTCTGGGGATTTTTTTTTTTAACCACAACTTAAAAAAAAAAAAAAGCCCATAATAAACATTTTAGATTATTTTTTTCCTGTAACAGCTGCATCTAGAGCTATTATGATATATCATCTGTATACTGTACTTTATTACATAGGTGTTTTTTTAAACAAGTGGTGTTTATGCATGAGCTCTCCAAGGCTCTTTCAATGCATTTCTATGTAATGGCTCAATTAGAGGTTTTTTTAAAATTGTTATTATTTTTAATGTTTTATCCTGGGAGTCCTTGACCCAACAGACTTAAATGTTTTCTTGCAGCTATTCAGTCTAGTCGTGGAATTACTTTAACAGGAATCTTAATGAACAAGCAATTAGTTGTGCAATAGGTAAATGTAAAAGCATGCTTTTCTTCTGTTTTAAACCAAAAAACAACTTCACAAACAAACCTAGATGCAATTTGAACTTAGATCAATTAGACTGTTACGAACACTTCACTTAGTGAAGTATTTGCATATAGCCAGAAACACACACACAAAAGCCAGAGTTAATAAAACAACAGGCTGTCTTAAAAAAACACTTGTTTCCAGGAGATGTGTTCACCATCAATATTAATATAGAATGACTTCCTAGCCACGTTACACTTGGAAAGGTATATATGTATACAAAGACATATCAATAGTCCCTTACCTGTAGAATGGCAAGTGGTAAAAAAGTATTTCTTTTTTTCCCTTCTCATGCACTTTCTCACTTCTGTCTTATGCTAATGAACACATAGTGAAGAACGAGGTGTTTTGAAATGTTTACCAGAGTACCTCATCCGCTTCCTCATTGTAGTGGTGGATTGGCAAGGAGACTCTGTAAGAGTGCTCTGAGATTTTTTTTAATGAAGTAGTGTAAATGGGAAAGGAAAAATTCCACTTACATCAGCCAACTAAAAATAGTGTTCTTGAATTATCAGCTTTTTATTTGCTTATCATATCAGAGTGAGACATAAAAGAAATTCTAGAGTTATGCCAGGGGCTTGCTGAGTTTAGTTAACTCTGAATCTGTCCCAGCATGCCATCATTGCCAGTGTCAAAACTATCTCATAGTACCCTAAATTGTCATTCTACATTAATGTCAACCCTTTTATCTGTAACATTCCATGTGGCAAAATCTTAGAAGCATTCCATGTAGTCCTTTCAGTGCTGAAATGCAACATGAGGTGAGATGTGCCCATAGGACAGTGGCTCACAGCCTTGCCTCCTGTAGAATGGGAAGTGCACCGTGACTGAAATTGTCTGAGAAGTGTTGGTAGTAAGAGCTGAATTGGAGTTTGGCCTACACCACAATAGTTTTAATTTAATTAATCACAGTAGTGGAAATGTTTAAGTGGTATAATTGGTTACTTCCTTGAGGAGTTTCTCAAAAAAACATAGAAAGGAGGTTGAGAACACTTTAAAATCATTTGCACAGGAAGGGACCAAATAGGCCAAATCACATTGCTGGAGTGAGTTTTGCTACATATAACCCAGTTTTATTACTGCAGGTGCAGTTGTCAATATTTGTTAAGAAGCATCAGTGTAAATAAAAGAACAGGAATATGTACTCTTTACTTTTGAATAGGAAGTCAATCAGCTTTGGAAACAATATATTGACTCTAGTAAGGAGCAGTAATTCCTATCTGTAGTGACTCCTCCATGTATTCACTTGATTCTTCCATTAAGTTTTCCATTAGCGGGATAGATCTCTTCACACTAGTTGCTGTAGAGGAAGTGGGAATTTGCACTTTGAGCTGTCTTTCCTTAGCCTATAAAGGAACCCTAGGGCCAAGGCCCTCCAGGCTGCAATGTGTTGCTCTAGACAGAGGGAAGACAGTCGTTGCTTCTTAAGAACAGAAAGGATTTGAGGAGGGTTTACTGATCTCTTTAACCTTTGCAACCTGAGAGCATATGCATGTTTTCTTATTGGGATACTTTCATATCTGAATTTTGAAACGTAAAAAAACAAACAAAACCCCAGTTTTAAGTCTGTAACTTATTAACTAACCAAAGAAGCATAGCTAGCACAGAGCGTCAGCAAGTAGGGGATAGTGTGCTTTGAGTTTGTCCTAAAAGCAATCTGTAGGAGTCCAGCTTCCCCAAAATAAACCTGTCTTTCTAAACTATTTTTCTGACTTTTAGACAGTGGATTTGTTAGTTTAGTTCTATATTTAGGGGGCTAACCTGTACTTAGCAGAATTTTATTTAAATATTTATAAAGGTATAGCTAGATATTTATTTGCAATAACTTGAATCATGTGATTTATTTTTTTTAAGACATGCATAATGGAAGTACTAGTATTTATTGAATATTGGGTATTTGGTAGTTTTCTTTGAAAATCTCTGGGATACATGATACATTGTCATGTAACAATAAATATAGAACTATCTTCGAAGTAAAATAAATCAGCAGTTCAGTGGTGAAAAATCTAATAAAGCAAGATACTTTTATTTAAACATTATATTTCTGTGCTATCCACAAGTGCCCAATAATATTTTTTTCTCACAGCATTCAGATAATTTTATAGTTCTAGTCAACTTCTTTGCTTTAGGCAAACTACAAGAAAACTTCCCTTTTTGTTTGCTTTTGTAGTGGGTAGATAAATGTTCTAGATCCAGCTTCTACAAGGTAACATCTTGAGGGTTTTACTGTAATTTTTTAGAAACTATTGTGGGTTTTTTTTCCTAAAAAAAAAAGAAGTATCTTATTTTGGTAGCAGGTACTTGTGTTTCAGTTACTTGTGCTGTCCTCACAGGTTTTTAGAAGTATGCAACTGTAATGAATATTGTTAAATTGTTTTAAAACTGATAAATGAAAGGTTGCATTTCTTCTGTGTTTCATTGTCAGTAGCTTTCATATTTTAATATATTTCCTCATGAGTCATGCATGTTCTGTTATATTTACGCAATCATACTTTTCCAAATTTGAGGTTGTTGCTCATTTCCTCCTGTTGATGGTATTTCTTGCTGGATGTGGTGTTTGAGGAAGGTTATTTACTGTTTTCTTCGCTGAAATCCGTGTTTTGTAAGAATGAGATATTAAAAAAATATTATGGGGTTTTTTTTGTGTGTTAGAAAGTTAATGTTTGTCTATAACATGGTATTATACCATGCGTGGTGTGCATCATTACCTGTGGTGTCCACTTACTGTAAAGAAGTCCAAGAAGTGTATCTTTGCCTTTGTTTTCATTGTTCTCTTCATTTTTAATGCTCGTTGTTTTCCACAGGAAGGTACTAAAGAGTTCTGCTCCTCCCAGGTAAGCTCATTACATGTTTTTATATATCTAGAAATAAGTTTTACTGGAAAAATAATGCAGGGGAAAATACAACAAAATTAGTAGGATTAGTTAGATTATATTTTCTGCTCCAATGACTGTGAATCCAAATTTCTCTTGAGTTGAATTTATGAATTTTTCTAATTATTTCCTGCTTGGTGCATTTATAACTCTTTCTAGAAGGAAAAATATCTGTTCTGAGGTGCTTTTCAGTGTTCATTCTTGAATGTCTGCTGCACATTTGCATCCAAGAGTAGACATGACATTTTAACTCTTTCATTAGCAATTTATATTATGCTAAGCATATGTTTATATTTGCTGCCATGAGTAACAGCTTTTTACATTTTTAAAAGTTTGTCAATTTATGTCAATATATTTTACATTTTGTTTTAAATATGTGAACCCAAATATAAAACATATATTCAAAATTGTAGCAAGATTTTTAAGGTAGTCTTAAGATTTTCTTTCTCATATGTCGATGATGAAATTTCTGTGTGCTTATACTTGAATATGATTCTAATATATGGTGTTTCCAGGCAGTTTGGAAACAGGTGATGTATTTATTTCTTTATTTTGTGTCTAGCAGTGCTGAATCTTACATGACCTAATACTACATGACCTTTTTTTAAATCCATATCGAGGTAAAATACTGTATTTTTCCTCGCCTATGTGTAGATAATGTCATTATAGTAATAAACTGGTTAAAATTAAGCACTAGCCTTATTAAGAATATAATACAAAACTGTTTGAGAGCTTTGTAAATGGAGAAGCTTGCCTTATGAATATTTTAGCAGAAAAAAATCTGTTTTAATTAACAGTTATTATTTCAGAATATATTTTTTGATAAAATATTCTATAAACTCCAGAGGGCTAGTACAAAGTGTTTGTTAATGGTATCTTTTAACATATAGGTTACTGAATTTTGCCAGAAAATTAGTTTTGACTGAGACAATCTTATTTTTGACCACTGTATCATGACTTCCTGTGAATCACATTCCAGCAGTGCTGCTGTGACTGTCTCTGCACTCTTCTGGTCTGAAAACTGTGATCTCCTTGTTCAGGACTTCAGCTCCTGAACTGCAGGTAGTAGGGAGCATCTGGGTACCAAGTAGTATAGACTGTGACTGTAAAACACTGTAATCTTTTGTAGAAGAGTTTTGCCACAAGTTATCAGGACGCAGGTGGTGATTCAGTAGCGCTTTTTTTTCCCCTTTCTCTGTTTTAACTATGTCATTTTGATAGCACTCGACAGTGCTGTGCAATATACCCTCTAGAATACAATGCCATCAGTTGAATCATGTTACAATTTAGAAGCTGAGGTTTTGTATAGCTATAATTTACAATATATCAAAGAGCTGAACAAAGTTCATAAACCCATTTCTCGATAACATTTTCCTGTCCTTTCCAGAGATACATATAATAAAATCAGGTCATTTCACCAGCTATGCACCAATAATTTTCAGGACTCTTCATTTATGTCAATTTTTTTTGTTGATTCCACTCTGACCTCAGTGATCATATGCAGCATGATTTAAACTGAAACGTTTAGGCCATTAGGTGACAGAAGTAAATTATTCATCAATTAATCAAAGGAGCATAGCTGGTACAAAGTACTGGGATGCAGGGGACAGTGTTCTTTGAGTTTGGCCTAAAAGCAATCTGTAGGAGACTTAACCAAAACCACTGAAACTGTCTTCTCCCTGTGCTTTAGAACTGGTGGTTTTGCTTTGAGAGAGAAGTACTCTGTTTTCATTCTGCTTCCAAAAAGGTGGCAGTACCTTCTACTGCTAGTGGGTAGTAGTATGTATTTACTTTTGTATAGAAGGTTGGATAGTACAGGTGTTTAGATGTAACAGACAGTTTTTGTTTCTCTTCTTCAGGAGATTTAATGTTTGTCAGGAATTTGTCTCTCAGTTAAATAATGGCAGAGCGGATTATTTCAGGACTTACGTAGGTAAGTGGAGTTTGATATCTGAAAACATGTAGCTGGCTGAAATTCATGACAGCAAAAGCAAGTTATATTTATCTAGAGTTTGTTCTAAAGTTAGGAATTCTTACTTGAATTGTAACTCAGCCTACATAAGGAAACTTGGTTTTTAAGCTCTGTTTATTTTGGAAAAATTACATCAGTAACAGAGTTCGGTCTAATATAAAGGTCTGGGTGGAAAAACAGCTGTTTAATCAGCCTAGTTACAAAATGTCTGACATACAGTTATGTTAACTTTTTTTTACCTGAGTTCCTCAAATAGCAGTAACTTATTAAAACTTGTAACAAGTGACTGATGATAGCAATGCCTGCAAACACCCTTTTCCCCCTATGAGTAGCCCAGTAGATCCACACTTGGTGTCATGAGCTAGAGGCTGTTTGTCTCACTGTGAGACTGGAGTAGATCCACTGGCTGTGCCTCATGGAAAAAAGTCCATTAAAAGCTTAATTAAGATAAGAGGGTGCTTGGTCTGAAGGCTAATAGTTTAACTCAAGCCCACAGATCTGGAGTGGTAAATGATTTACACCCCTTTGTTACCATAGTGGCGTGGGTGCTGTAAGGAAGGTAGAGGATGGGTCTGTACTCTGAATGGAAGTTGGTAGAAGCCACTGTTGGTGTGGACAGAGAAGATGTTAATGTGTGGCTCGAAGTTTTGGGGAAACAGGGATGTTGCAGGAGCTGGGGAGATAGGGATGTGCAGCAGGGGGGCTGGAAGATGGAGGACTGAGCAGAGATGAACATAGAAGACTGGTGTGTGGTTGCAGCCGTGGGGGGCTGTGTCTGACAGTGACTGTCAGAGCACTGGCCGTGGGCAGGTGTTGCTCGGTTTGGTGCTGCCCCGCAGCACAGTGCCTTGGGAATACCTTCCTGGCTGCAGGCTGTGTCAGGCAGAGCCTGGAGTGGCCTGCGTGAAGTTGTCGCTGCGTCCCTAAACTATGTGTAAAACGTAAGAAAGGAGAATGTCTCAAAGTTGGATTTTTAAGATTGATTCTGTGTGTGTGGTTATGTGCTTTGGCTCTGGACGTGTATTTTGGTGTCAAGCAGACAGATCCAGTAGGAGCTGCCTGGTTTTTGCTCCTTGTTCCCCGGCCCCTCAGCCAGCTCAGGGAGGAAACGACCCTTTGGGCTCGGTTGGGAAGGGGCACCTCGGAGCACTGATGCTTGTGGGGGGGTGAGAAACTGGGGCTTCTGAGGGGCGTGCGAGGCCGCGACAAAACGGCGGTTTCGTCGGGATAGGGGAAGAAAAGCCCCGTGTCCGGGCGGGGCCGGTGTGAGGGGGGTTGTTCGGCCCGAGGCACCACAGACGGGGGCTCCGCTTTCCGCGGG
>NW_009970724.1:10862672-10886454 GCF_000747805.2 Chaetura pelagica
TGGGCTCTGTGGTGCGGTTTCGGTTTCCTTTATGCCACGGGTTGCTGCGGCCCCGATGGCCTCGTGCTGGCATCCCGGGCTGGTTTCCTTGAGACAGTTGCCCGAGAAACACCTGTAAAGGTGTCACGGTAGTTCAGGCTGTCTTCGGAAAGGTTCTTGCTCAGTGTGGGCCAATTCCTGGGGCTCAGAAGCCTCTGGCAAACGGTGTCCGGGAGTTGGGCACAGGTAACTGCCCTACGTTTGCCCGGGATCGGGAGGTACGTGTCTAGACCTAACGTGACATTGAGCATTATTTAAGTGGGTCTTTGCGGCACAGGGCTGGGCCTGCACGGCCAGGTCCCCATCCCTGCTGCCCTCCCTGCTTCCACAGGCTGAGAAACATCCCAGCCAGTGGGACACGTCAGAGGAGACCTGTAGACGGTGCCTGGAATAAGTGTTTTGCAGTTCCCTCCCATGATCTTGCTTCCTCTTAAATACTTACATTTTTAAAAGAAAGGAAGCTGTTACGTGTTTCGTCTGCTGGAGCTGCTTTTGTTGTCCTGGTTTTTCTTTGAGTTGACGAGTACCATTATTTCCAATGTATCATTGTGCCTGGATTTTTTCCACTGTGTAACCTCGTGTAACTTTGATGTGTGCTCTCCTAAATACAGTATCATTATTTCAGAGAGAGATCCTGACAGACTAAATGTCTGGTGGCCCTTTAGTTTGTCTTTTTGGAACAATAATGAGAAAAAGAACTATAGCTGCTCATCCAGCTGGTGAACCAACTGTCTAGATTACTTGGTGATAAGAAGAAAGACTAATTCTGGTGGTGGATGTTTGTTTTCCAGGACATGTTTCCCTGATCTTTGTAAAGATATAAATGTATGTGTAACTTGTACACCTGACAAATTTTGAAAATATGTTAGAATGCGTCATAGAAGCAGAGTCAGTGTGGTTACTGATGGGACATGATGCTTCAGAGAATTATTCTCTGCAGTAGTAATTGTGTAGAATACAGTATAGTTCAAAGTGTCCATTATCTCTCAATTTTAGTTTTCATTTGCTGAGAGAGAAGAAAGGATATTATAACTGCATTCAGTGTCTCACACCAGTTTCAAATACAGTGCAAACTTGTGAGAGTTGTGTATGATTGTCATTTGTTTTTAAAACAGTGAAAAATTGGCTATAAACATTAGATGTGTTGAGAATTTATTTGTTTTAAATACATGTTTAAAGTTATAAAGTCTGGTATGACGGTATTCTTTATGCTGACAGGAAAAACTTTATGCTTTGATTGTTTTGTTAATGTTTGGTGAAACATTTACTTAGCCTTCTGTGCTCAGTCTCCTTAGTTTCTTTGCTTACCCAACGTGCTATGTGACATTATGGGAAAGAGGTAAATGAAAATGGCCCACATCTTTAATATCTCCAGCTGGCACACCAGTAGTTTATCAGGCTTTGCCCAGTTTCCAGCCTGATTGGTTTATTTTGAAACTGTTTGACATCAAAGAAAACTTTGTGACTCTTTTGCTGGCAAGAATATACAGCTGTTTAATGAGGCATTGTCACAGGCAAAAAGAGTTCACTGATGGGGAATTTTGGTCAGTTTAATTTATTGTCACTTTTAATGTCTGGTTCTGATGTGGAGAAGAAAAAGCAAGAACAAAACAAAAAAACAAGTGAAAGGGAAAAAACGCCCATTGCCACATCAAAGCCTTCCCTCCTGCCACAGGTTATGCCAGGTCCCCTTGGCAAGGTGGTGGGTGGTGCAGGAGGTTGGACTGGTGTTTTTGTGGTGTTCCCTTTGCAGGGTAGTAGCTGTATCATAGAAAAAAATGTGTAATGGTATGTGTACTCAAGTGTGCGTTGTTAGATTCACCAAAGGAGAAGTGGTAATACAAGTGGAGTGGTTTCAACACTGTTCTTAATTTTCCTTTCTTTTATGACCAGTTGGAATTAATCTTATGTAAGATTATGCATTTTTGAAGCAAGTATGATATTAATTAGGAGGTACGTGCCTGTGCAGTTCTAGGGAGAATTAGAGCTTGGTACTATATTTGGTGGCTTTTCCTTTCTAGCAGGGGAACAGCAGGCAAGATCTTGCATCTGATACCTTTGTTGCTTTGATAGTTATTCTTTTGTTGCCAGGTGTGTGTCCTTAGGGTTGCCCAGCACATGCACTTTTTTATCACTGGCATGACTGACCGTACAGGCTGTTCGGTTAAAGACATTTTCTCTCTAACGAGAGAAAGGAAAGGGGTATTCTTAGGATACTGTTCTGTGCTATAGGTTTTGCCAAACAGAATTACACACTGCTTTGGCTACTTGGTTGCAGAGGAGGGTTGGCTGCTATTAATCTTGGTTGGAAGATGTTGGTTTTACGCTGTTCACGCAAAGGCTCTGTATCTTTTATCTTCAGATGTAAAGCCTTCTGATTTGGTTGCACTTAGGTTATTACATTATGCTGCATTAACCAGTTTGTGAAGCACAATGGGGCTGGTTTGCAGGGTAAGACAGGGCTGAATAGCCTGCGCCTTCACTGTACACGTTGGGCTAGGAGGGTACAGCAGATCAGTGCTTGAGTTTTGTGGATTGAATGTATATAATATATCTTAATGGATTGTAATGTAACTAGTTACTAATATCCTTCCCTATTTCTTCTGCCTCAGGAGTATTTTTCTACTTTATAGTCAGAACCATCTTTAAAAGTAGCAATAGAGGTAATGACATTACTTTTTTTTTATATAAATAAGAACAAAGAACAGTGCCTGTGATAAGTGAGCATTAGCTACAGGAAAGCAAGGAAGTTTAACCCTAGTGATCTGAATGTTACTTCTGTTTGTTTCTGTCAATGTGATGGAAACATCTGATTAGGTTCTTAGGGCTGTATTACATGGCAGAGCATTCACCTGCTTGTATGCTGCTGAAATCACTGACCGTTTAGCTGTGCAGAACAGCCACTAGTTTCATTCTGCTGGTTTGGTTTGTGTGTGATCTCTGAGTAGCTCGCCAGAACTGGATGGCAGTGTAGACACAGATTAATGTTGAGTTTGTTTGTTGTATGTGAACAGAATGGAGGTGCTTTTGCGCCCTAGTGCTTGGAGGAACAGGGATGATGTGTGACTCCTGCCTCATAGCCTTTAATACCTTTGGGGGGTCCTGAGCCAGTAACTTGACAGGAATCTGGAGACTATGAGAATGAACCTGATTTTCTGTATGAGACTGAGATTGTTACCGTTTGTGCAGAGCTGGATAAATTTTTTATCCTAAACTAAAATAAGGGTTCTGGGTGGAAAAGGAAAGGAACTGTGGGAAGTGAAGATAATTATAGCCACTTCGCATCTATAAAGACTGTTATTTTACCTCCTTAAGAGAACAGGCTGAAAAAATAGCAGGAATATCTGGATGATCTGTCTGTATTTACTGAAGAGGACTTGGGAAAGAAGAATAGCACAGGTCTAAGGTACTTCTGTAGCTCACCATATGCATACTGATATGGTTACTTTTGAAATTATTATCCTTTCTAGTAATAGGAGTGGCCAGTGTGGTTTTCTGTATTTATTTCCTACAGTTGCTAAAAAATTAATTTATTTATTTTTTCTCTGTGTTGAAAATACTGGAATCTGTAAAGAAAAGCTAGGTATGACTTGCATAAATCTTGTAATAAAAGAAAGATTCTAGTATTACCAAATGACACCTAAAATAGTGTAGTATTTGAGGTTGAAAAACATCTCCAAAAGTCTCTAATCCAGCTGCTCACTCTCTTCCCCCAAACAGCATCAGCTGGAAGAGTTTGCTCAGGGCTGTGTCCAGTCAGGTTTGGGGGATGGAGATTCCACAACCTCACTGTGCAGCCTCTTTCCAGGGGTTTGTTATGTTCAAGCTTTAAGTAGAATTTCCTGTATTTCAGTGTGAGTCTCCAGTCCTGTCACTCATGCCTCTGAGAAGAGTCTGGCTGTGTCATCTTTAGTCCCTCCCATCAGATTTTTATACAGCTTGATAAGAGCCCCCTGAGCCTTCTTGAGAAGCAGCTGAGGGCCTTGGCCTGTGTGTGTTTGCTCATTAGAAGTGCTCTGTATAACCAAATCAGTGCCACTGTTAATAACCTTCACACAAAGCTGGGAAAGTAGATGTTAAGGCAGAACTTCTAAGCTTAAAGAATGCATGAGATGTCTGATGAGTTATTCATACTACCTTCATGTGAAAATAATTAATGCTCTGTTTCCTCAATTTGCAAATGAGGAGCTGTGGCATGTTGTTGGACAGGATACATTTACAGGGTATATGAGTTGAGCAGGTTGTCCCTCCCATGCTCTTTTTGTTCTCAAAAACTACTTCTGATTATACCAAATGATTAAATAGTTTGAAGTTCCTTACTTTTGAATCTTTCTTGCTTCCCAGACTGGCAGTATAAGTGGTTTATTTTTTAATTTGAGATGGGAGTGCACTTTGTATTCTGCAGAGGATTAATACACTTCATGCTGTCGGCAGCAAAAGGGCTAAAAAGGAATTTCACTCAATACCAGTTAGCTTGAGTAACTATGTTCCGATGTTTTGAGTCCTGTTTCATTTCTTAATACTTCTGTTTATAGTGTTTAGATGCAGGTCTCATGACTATGATAGATTGTAAGATATTTCACTCACCTGTTTTTTCTTGTTTTAGCCTCAAGGAATAGGTTCACCTAGTGTCTACCATGCTGTTATAGTCATCTTCCTGGAGTTTTTTGCTTGGGGACTCTTGACAGCACCTACTCTGGTGGTAAGTGACATGCCTACACTTTTTCTCTCTGAATGGGAGATTGGGCAGTTACTCCAAAGGCATTGAACATTCTCTGAATTAAAGTTACATACCATTGAGCTGCTCTGTTGTGCAAGTTAAAAGTTTTGTATTTTTACTTGGAATCAGGAATTAGAATTATTTCATTAAAGCGGTGGCAGTGGTGCAGCATAGCTGTTCATGTGCAAGGCTGCTTGTGCTCAAGCTTACATGTAAATATTTTCTGATTTGAAACCAGTAAGACAGTAATGAAATGATCATGTCTTTCAAGATACTACAAAAAGTTGGCACATTACAAATAGGAAGACAAAAATACACTTGAAATTGGGTAAAATTATTCAAGTGTGTGTAGGTAGAGAGATCTTTGCTGACATGGCTGTGCTTTAAATGGAAGCTTCAATGTGGAGGCCCTGTTACACCAGTCAGAGCTGCCCTGTGATTAGTGAGACAGTCATACTACCGTGTTTGTACCAAATAATTTTCTAATGTAGCTGGTTGCTTTCCATTTGGATTTAATCTTTTGAGAGTGACACGTGCTTACAAACTAAAAGGAGCAAAGGCTTAAAGATCTCCAAGCAATTTCCACCTAAAATGCAGTCTTGTTGCAGCTCTGTAAGTTGGTCTTAACCCTGAACAGTCTCTTGGATATAAACTGCACGTTGGTCACTGAGTGGAATCCATCCCACATAGCACAGGTCGGGCTGAGAGAGGTGCCTGTTTAACCTGTGTATCTAGGCTCTGCTCTCCCAATGGAGAGGGGCTTCAGAATGATGATGTCTCTCTCCCCAGTCCCCTGCAGTTGACACAGTAACATGTGGGGAGTCTGATCTGAGATAATTTTCTAGGTTCCCTGTGGTCAGTTTAGATTTCAGGCAATGAAGTTTGGTGACATGAATCCTTCCCAAAGTCCTAAGAGAACTGAGTAAAGCTTTATCTAGTAAAGCTAAAATAACAAAGAATTTTCCATGTTAATTAAAGATTAAATAGATTATTTGTGGGGTGTCTTTTTTTCTTTTTCTATACTTTATGAAAATATAAAACTGCTGTGGGTGAGTGTCTCACTGTAAAAGTTGGATGCATCATGAGCAATATTTATAGTTAATATTGTGTAAATGACAGTGTTTATATTTGTTCTCCAGGTTTTGCATGAAACCTTCCCAAAACATACATTTCTAATGAATGGTCTAATTCAAGGAGTAAAGGTAAGGTGGCAAAAGTTAATCACTAGTTTTCAAGATGTTGGCTTTTATGTGTGCTGTTTGTTTTTCTGTTTCCTTTACCTCTATTCACGACTGTCCAGTCACCCTGTGATTTCTCTTGTTGCTGAGGAGGAGGAGGAGGGAGTAAAATTTAAAGTGTGTGGGGGGAGGAATATAGAAATTAATGCCAATCAAGAGAAACATTACTGAGATTTTTTTAATATAGCATTCACAGTATAAATACAACGGGACAAATTATTGCTGAAAAGCAAATAGGCATCAGTTTACTTTAAGTAAGATACTGCTTGGTCTGTATCTGCTGTTTGGGTTCAGCAAATAAAAAGGTAATTGACTAATCCCAAGTGAAACATGCGGTGTTAAAATTTGTGAGTTTACTTGGAGCTTGTTGCTCCAGTAGGGTATTTTCAATTACATATATTTACCTGAATGGTAAGTATATAAAACTATAAAACACCATTCATAAAACTGCTAGTATGACTGGTCCATCTGCATTTTGAATTTTGTGTAGCTCTGAGATAATAAATCTCAAATTTTACGTAACCAGACATGGACTAGATGAGTAATGCTTGACCATACCACCTTTGATGCATTGCACTGTAATCATCAACTTTAATAAATAGAGTCCAGCCTGCAACCAGGTTGTAGTATGATGAGCTGTCATGATTCTAATGTATTCTACTGTAGTTCTTAACTTAAATGGTTTTGTGTTTTTTTCATTTAGGGCTTATTATCATTCCTCAGCGCCCCACTCATAGGTGCCCTGTCTGATGTGTGGGGACGAAAGTCCTTCTTGCTGCTAACAGTATTTTTCACCTGTGCACCAATACCACTAATGAAGATCAGCCCATGGTTAGTAAATTCTTGCATGCTGGATTTGCTGTTTCTAGTCAAGGTTGATATACATGTTTGTAGCACTGTTGATAAAATACTGGTTGTGCTCAGTGGAAGGCTGAGGCTTTCGTGTTACTTCAGTGCAAAGTTGGGAGAACAGAGTCAAACTGAAGTAGCTGCCATGAGGCCAAAAGCCTTGGTCAGAATTTCAGAGCTGCTGTTTCTGAGCTCTGTGCTGTAGGCCCCACTTCCTACCTCAGCCCATTTGCAAAAGATGCTGGAATGATACCCAGTAAACTGCAAGTCTTTATTGTGGACATGACTCAAAACACTAACCAATTATGCAGAAATGAAAGCCTTACCCAATGCTAGCGAGTGTACAAAGTAACTGTTTGTAACCTTAAATGTTAACGCAGTTTTATGCTTTCGTTTCTCAAGTTGTTTTAAAACCCACCAGCTTTCATGCTGTGTGCAAGTTAGTAAGCTCTTAGCTGGCACAAATGTTTCCCAGGTAGTGCATGAGTCAGAACAGTGTGTTGTTGGACTGCCTGTGTGCTGTACCTGAGGGTGTAGCTGAAATTACAGACTGCACTGGTGCAGGGCAGAGCCAGCTGGTCAGGTGAGCATTTTCAGTTTTCCTTCCAGTCACACAGGTTGTTCATGAGTTCTTCATCCCTTTTCTGTGAAGCAGCTTGTTTGTAGGTGTAGATTAATGTTTCAAATCACAAGTGCTAGTGTCCATAGCGTAAAGGATAATGTTGAGCCCTCACAATGACCAGATTCTCAAAATGCTGAAATTCCTATCCTGCTTTGGGTTGCAGTCAAAGTTAGTTCAACACCTTGTTTCCTAGAAGTAATGAATCACAGAAGCTTTTTGCAGATGTTAGAAAATGATGATGTTGGTCTTGGTACTTGATGGGCTAGGGAGAAATTACACAACTGGATCGAGACATGTTCACACTGGCTTTATCCAGGTTTATCTTAATACTTGGCAGGACAAATTGGACAATGTGATTTACTGTTGAACTGTACTTGGATTGTAGAGAGACTTTTTGTTTCTGTTTAGCTGTTCTAATTTTTGACAATATTCCTAGGTGGTACTTTGCTGTCATCTCAGTCTCTGGAGTTTTTGCAGTGACATTTTCTGTGGTTTTTGCATATGTAGCAGACATCACCCAAGAACATGAAAGAAGCATGGCCTATGGTTTGGTATGTATTGTTTTGGCTCTGTTCCTGTGCCATTCAGTACTAAACGCTTCAGTGAGGAAAGTTTTTCAAAATTGTATTTTTGTTTCTTGTCTGGCAAGTTGGTTTTAGTTTGGAGTTTTTCTTATTTAATTGTTCCTGTCATCCAGTCCTGCATCTTTTGAATATTCTGCTTCTAACTTAAACAAAATACAACTGTGTTAAAAGCTGTCCTGTTAGTGACGTAATTTTGAAGGGCTTTAGTCTATTCCACTGTTGTTTCTCACACTGGTGCTACTCTGTTATCTTTTAAAAAATCTAACCTTTGGTTCCTGGTTATTTTGAAACTGCTGTTCTACTGTATCTTGGCTCCTCCTGCTCAAGTCTCTGGTCGTGCTGCTGCACTTCAGAACAAATGCAGCTGAGTAACTTGTCTGACTTAAGGTCTTGCAGCTCATGTCCATTATCTCCCAATAGCCTGCCAGATCCCAGGAGCCTCCACAGCCCCGTGTATTCCGATTAGCAGAATTATTTGTTGCATTCAAGTTAAAGAATCCATTATCACATTCAGGAGGAAGAGCCAAAAAGCAATGGATATAGAACTGAATAGTTTTATTCTGCATGTACACATCAGGGATTGAGATTTATTGAGGAAGTTCTTTCAGTTTTAAAGTTAACACCTTTCACAACAAGGGCAGCTGGGTAACTGAAGTCTGCTTTCTGAAGCTGTGTTGTAGTGTGTTGGAGTAACTCATTACAACAGAATATGCCCTTGATACATGTGATATTTTTCTTAACAGGCATTGCATATTGCAGTAATACAAAGATAAGTACAGCTCACCATTTCCCAGAGCTACCAGCAGACTGTATAGTTAATGAAACCTAAGTGGGTCAGTATATGCAAGAGTGAGTGTTGCATTACTGTCCAGTTATTACAAACAGTTGTTTTTCTTGAAAAATGTTGGCTGTCTGAAATACACAGCTGCTACCACATAGACACAGAAAAAGGTTACTTAATCACTACCCAATTGAAATGGTTTGGTTCTGAACATAAGGAGAAGTTACCATACTGCTGACTTATATAATGGAAAATCTCACCAGCTGTTATTTGTTCCAGGTCTCAGCAACCTTTGCAGCAAGTTTAGTTACCAGCCCTGCTATTGGTGCCTACCTTGGTCGAGTCTATGGAGACAGCTTGGTTGTGGTCCTGGCTACAGCAATAGCCTTGTTGGACATCTGTTTTATCCTTGTTGCTGTACCAGAGTCACTGCCAGAGAAGATGAGGCCAGCGTCCTGGGGAGCACCCATTTCATGGGAACAGGCTGACCCTTTTGCAGTAAGCTATTTAAATATGCAATATTTTGTTATTTGTAAACGTTGAGCTTTTGAGATGGGGAAGAGACAGAGCTTACTATGTTTCATGTTTGAAAAACAAAGCCTGCTTCTTTTTCAAGTTTAACTCTGCTTTGCTCTTGCCAAAGATCTTGCTAAACATGCATGGAATGTTTTGGTGGTACCACATAATAGCTTCATTAATTGACAGGCTTTTCAGATTCTTGCCAGGTATGCTTTTCTGAAGATGAAATGTTTTATAATACATTTTTCTTGCCATAGTCACTGAAGAAAGTCGGCCAGGACTCGATTGTGCTGCTAATCTGCATAACAGTCTTTCTTTCCTACCTCCCAGAGGCAGGACAATATTCCAGCTTCTTCCTATACCTCAGACAGGTAACAACATTTTTATATGGATTTGAGCAAAACTAAATGTATAGGAAAGTTTTTTAGTATTGCTGAGTTAATACAAAAAGTGCAGATAACTAGGATGATTTAAAAGCTTCCAGCAGCTATTTAAATCTTGCTGTTCTGGTTTTTTCTCTTTTTAGAGACAAAAAGATGAATTGAGGGGGTGATGAATTTCTCCTATTTTTGTAAATAAATACCTGCATTATTATTGTACTACAAAATTGACTGTTAAGTTTTTTTGAGGGGAACCATTTATTTGTTTTCTACAAATGCCCCTTTATTTTTGTATACTTAGCTTGATTTAATGAAAAATTCTGGTCTTCTGCATTGTGAGTTTCCCCAGTGATGTGTGTGACATCATGATACAGTTTACACTTAATAATGAAGTTGTCTTTTTTAATATAGATAATGGGATTTTCATCTGAAAGTGTTGCAGCATTTATAGCAGTCCTTGGGATTCTTTCCATTGTTGCACAGGTCAGTTATTGCCGTGCATTTCACTGATCTGGTAACTTAAAAAGAGCTCCTTAACACTGTGGTTCTAGAAATGTGACTCCCCTTTTCTGTAGCTTTCTCTAAGTCTCTAACAATCGATTAACACTCTTGCTGTAACTTAATGAAAACACATGAATATCCAAAGTGTTGGAAAAACTACATCCTTTGTGAATCAAAGAGGGGGTGACGGTTTGTCCATAATTACTGCTAAGTGGTTGCTTGCTAATTTTTTTGGTACAGGCTCCTGAATACTTGGCCAGTACTGCTTTTGGAGACTTACTTGCTTTTTTGAAATATTTTATTTGCATGTATTTAATGTTTAGTACAAAATGCTGTTTTTATTTTATTTTAAAGAAATTAATGTTTTTAAACCTCCCCCCCCACCAGACAATAGTTTTGAGTTTACTCATGCGATCCATTGGAAATAAAAACACCATCCTCCTGGGCCTAGGATTCCAAATACTACAACTTGCGTGGTACGGCTTTGGATCAGAACCATGGTATGTACATTTTATTTTAATATCTGGTATTTTTCTGCATTTTATCCTTTATCCAAGGCATGTATGCAGGTGTCTGTATGCATGTCTGTGCTGCTGCAGAGCAGTGACCTGGGGCCTGTGTTGTTTCAGGATGATGTGGGCAGCCGGCGCTGTGGCAGCCATGTCCAGTATTACTTTCCCAGCTGTCAGCGCCCTGGTTTCACGAACTGCTGATGCTGACCAACAGGGTAGGTTTTTGTCCTAATACACTGAATTCTAGTGAAAAAAAAATAATGCTGTGAAGACAGACATGTCAGGGGGTCATCATAGTGCTAAGTCAGTCAGCCTGAATCTTGGCAGAGAGCAGCCCTCGGCAGAGGTTGCAAAATTGTTAAAATCCCAGTTAACTATTGGGAGTTGTAATAATATGCCTGTCACATTCTTCTAGCACAAAGGGAAAACATTCAACAGGTCCCAACCATGGCAAAGTATTTAGCAACCTTGATATGCTGTTTACTTTCCTCACTTCTGACAGAAGTTTGCTTAGCTGTCCAGACTGGATGCAGTGCTTTCTCTGTTAGACAGTGAAGGCAGGGACATTGTTTATATTCTGGTCTCTGAATGAGCAGGTATGGGAAGTCCTACTTTGTACCTAAAGGGAGGTGGAACACAGAATATATCATAATGACAACTTTTTGGCATCCCTTGTTTATTGCTACCCCTAGTACAACACCATTTTAGATAAGCTTTTCTGCTTGCATCAGTTCGAAGGTGAAGTGAATGAAGTCTTACTGCTCTGTTCATAATCCATTTAAAATTACATACATATAAATAAGTGTATTTTACTTTTCTCAGGTGTTGTTCAAGGGATGATAACAGGAATTCGAGGACTGTGTAATGGTTTGGGACCAGCACTTTATGGTTTCATATTCTATATTTTCCACGTTGAACTGAATGAACTCCCCATGCCTGAGACCCCATCAGGAGGCAGTGAGGTCACACAGTACCATTTACAACAGGTATTCTTATTAATTTAATAATAGGTATTAGGAAGGGATCATGTGCCCATCAGTTGAGTATGATGCTGTGTTACATTTTATTACTGTAACCTTCACAGATATACAACTGATGACCCTGGTAAAGGGAGAGATTGAGAGAAGGATGGACTAATAACTACAGCATCCTGTTCTTCTCATCTCCCTGACATTGTAATTACCTTTCACATGCTGTACATTCTTGTTTTGTCACCATTTAGTCTATTAATGAAGCTCTCTGTATTTTTTTAGTTCCCAATACATATTAATTTGTTGAGAAAACTGAACAGCAAGAACTTGCAAATAGTTAATAGTAAATAGTCTGTTAACATGTGTCTAAAGGTTCATTAATACTTTGTGGTGTGTCTGTTGGTTTCAGAATTCTATAATTCCTGGACCCCCATTCTTATTTGGAGCATGCTCTGTGCTGCTGGCACTACTTGTTGCCTTGTTTATTCCTGAACACACAAACCTAAACTTACGATCCAGCAACTGGAAGAAGCACTGTGGCAGCCATGGCCATCCCCACAGTCCACAAGCTCCTGGTGAAGCTAAAGAACCATTACTGCAAGATACAAATGTATGACAAATCCAGGAAGATCTTTTAGACTTCTTTTTTTTCATCAGCAGTTTGGGAAACACATTCCAGTTCCATCAAACGTAATTTCTTAAGGTAATCTTAAGAAGTATCTCTCTGCATGAAACCTGTAGGAATTTAAAAAAAAAGAAGTTTCTCCAAAGATGTTGCCATTGAGTTAATAATTTGCTTTTCAAAATGAACTGTTACGTACTCGTCTCTTGCCATGAAATACTGTTACAACTAAACTTCACATTCTAGTTCAGAGACAAAAAAAAATAGAAACCAGGCATGAGCATGTGTCTTTCCCTTTCCTTAAGGTGGTGAGCTTTAATTCTAGTCATGCTACGTCTCAATGAGACATTCTAGCATCCATGTGGACCCATTCATTTTAATGTTGTAAAATCTTGGGTCAGATTGATTTAAAAGCCTTAATATAAATGTTCTCGAGTGGGGAGAAGGTAAGTTGGTATCATTTATTTAAGAAGTCATAAGGCAATTTTTTTTTTAAGTTTGTACTAAGATAAAAATCACATAAGCACGCTTGCTGAACAGTAAAAGTTATTTTTTATGTAAGTGCATTTACTCTTTCTATTTTTTAATTAAACGGTAGTGTCAAACACTTGTTTAAAGATGAAGTGGGCGTTTTGAGCCTAAAAGTTTAATACTGGCTCTAAAACTCTGCTTTTCTAAGTACCGTTTATGATACCACTATATTTCTGATGTTTGCATAATCATATAAAGGACCTCAAAACTTGAATACAGACTGAACTATAAGCTGATAGCCTTGAATATGTCCGTGTGCTATATTGTGGCCTTTGAGGACTGTCACAAATAACCCTTTTGCATTACAGAGCTAATGTTTTAGTCCTAAATTTTCAGGACCCTTAGTACAGAAGAAAGCTTTATACAATTACTGATGTGAATTTCTCTAAAAGTGTATATTTTTGTGTCCAGTTGTATTATTTAAGTGTTCCTTTGTATAAATTTGTGTATAAAGTATTGTATAGGTTTAAAATGTTTTCATCTTGTGGTTATTGCTTAATGCTTTTTTACCTTTGAACATTCACCATGGTTGACCAACAGCAGGAAAAAAAAAGTATGTAAATATACTGTTAATAAAGTTGAATATTTTAATGAATTTTTAAATAATTGTTAAATGTCTCTTAAAACCTCAATTGAAATTCTATAGTGTATATGTCTTTACTTCAGCAGGTGGGAAAACACACACTGTGTTTTACCTGTTTGGGCAGGAGCCTTTGGGATGTTGATGCTCTCCCTCTGTTCAGCAGCAGGGCTGGCTGCTTCCTGGGCTCTAATGGAACACTATGGCAACAGAGACACAGGCTCCAAGAAAGAGCCCACATGACACTGCAGCACCAGTGGTGTCTGCACAGGCCCACCCCAGTTTCATTATAGATTATAACAGGACTGGCAGATCCTGGACATCTACTGCATTTTAATTACCAGCTTCCTGTTTGATAGCACCCCATGTATACTGCAAGAGAACCAGACCAGATAGATGCTCATCACTTTGCTCCTATTACAACTTAACTAGCAATAGCAGCATAAGCACAGACCTTAGAAGGGGCCAGCTGCCACCTGGGGATGGTGCTGCATCTCAGTGCTGGTCCTGTAGCACGGCTGGGCATGGGGAAAAACTCCAGAGGAAGGTAAGGTGAACAAAATAGTACTGGTCTAGCACTTACCTCATCTTGTCATGTTGGTACAGGGGGTGTTGGTTTAGTACTCTTAAAACATTACTAATCAAGAGTTTTTTGTGAAAAAAAATTTAATATTTCATTTGAAACTTAAAGACATGCTAAAAAAGTGAATATACATTAATGTGGTGCTAATTTATAAACAAATATACACACTCTGCACCACAAAACAAACCCCTTAAATATACAATCCTCTGGATGCTCTTAAATAACTAAGGTTAAAGGTATAAAATATAAAAATAAGTATAAAAGTGTATGTTGTATGTTACAAATACTTGCAGGCCAGTCCTTTTAGTCAATGTCCCCATAGAGATGGCACAGAATGAAGCTGTTACGCAATTGTAGCATTTGAGCCCAGGTAGCAGAACAAGCTGAATCAACTCAGTCCACCTAAAGCAGAGTATTAGACAGAGTTACCTTTACAACTGTGAGACTCTGCAGAAATTTAGGTATGATTCGTGAAAATAAGCAGCTTTTCGACATGATACTTTCAACAGCTAACTGTTTGGGTACTTCACCTCATAATGCTTCATGCATGGTGGCCTCTAGAATATAATGCTGACAGATCAATGGAAAAGCTTGGGTAACCAAGAGTGAGAATTTTAAGTTATGATTTTTATACCCAGTGAAGTAATTTAGCATCTTTAATGTTAAATATATTTGTAAATCCATGTGCAATTCAAATAAGCTAGTTCCACAATTAAGCAGGCTTTGAAAATTAAAACTGTAAGAAAGCATTAGTGAGGCAGTCCTGCTACCTTAGCATAATTGAACATAATTAAAATTGACAGCATGACCCTGTTCTCCAGCATTTTCTATTTGCATCAGCCTTTCCAAGAAAGGCATCAAGAAAAGCATTCACAGATAAATGTTCTCCCTCAGAGAATGATGGAGTGCACATTTCACCTGTTACAGAGCACACTTGCTAGGGGAAGCGACAAAAAAGTGCTTCAGTGGGTTTTTAGGAAGAGTACAAGGTCTCCAGTATAATACGAGAAAACTCTCCACAGTCCCAGTGACTAAACTAGTATTGTTCCCCCTAAGGCCGCAGCTGTTTAAAGCTTTATCTTTAGGCTCAAGTATCCTGAAGTGTAATCCGAGTAAGTAACCATCTCTTTCTCAAAGAAAACAAACTCAGGCTTAGAAAATCTGACATTGCTACTTTACAAATATGTGATTACAAGACATCCAAACCCCCCAGATGGTTAAAAAAAAGAGGGCTTTTACCTTAAGAACTCTGTCTTCTATCCAGGAAAATAAGCGGAGGCTGGTGTTCCTGCAGCTCGTGGTGCCGGCTGGGCTTTGGTTGGCACGTATGGTTTCAGGTACTCTGTAGATTAGCAGAAGCAAGAGGCTGTTCATAGAACCATAATTACTATGGCCCTTTAAGTACATTTCAACTAAGGTCTTGGCTTACAATTTCCATACATACCTGAGCTGAGTGTATTTTGACTAAGCCCTCTTAAAGGAATGCTGTCATCTTTTTTCTTTAAATACTTTGATTCCAGGCCCAAATTATCACCACTAAAAAGAAAAAGTAGAATTAAAATTATAATCAAAGGCAGTTAGTTAGCAGTGCATTAACAAGTGTGGATACAGGCTTATTAAGAAAAATCTTAACTTGAACTGTGTTCCTATGAACTTCATGATGTAAAGGTAAACCATCACTGAGAACAGTGTAGAAGTAATTTTTTGACTACCCCATCGCCTGATAGCCATAGATCTGTCACCAGGAGGGAGAATGAACTTTTGTTCCTTGGGACCCACTCCTGAAAGCATGAATCTTCCTTTGTTATCTACAAACCATGCTTATCAACCAATTTAAGTCTGCCACAGCTTAAAAATCCATTACCATGTTGATGGAGAACAGCAGATCACAGAACTAGCTTGGTACTAGAAATATTTTCTTCAGTTCTGAACACAGAGAAGACAAATGGCTTTATAAAAATTGTATTTTTTAAAAAGCCCCACTAAAACTGCAGTAAATTACACTTACTTCTCTTTATTTGCTGGATGACTCGTTGCAGCTACTGTCTGAACCTCTGAACATGGATTCATTTTAGAAGGCTGTGTGTTAAACTGAACCTGCAGAAACAGGAGAGTTGCAAGTTAAAGAGAGCTACTCCAGAGATGATGGTCCACCAGTGAGCATATGCAGAGTCAGCTTTTCAGGGATTCATGTTTCTGTAACTCACATAGCACTTCTGTGCAGCAAAGCAGGCACAAGTAAGCAAACTAAAACCAAGCATTAGTTACCACTAATCATGTTAATATGCAAGATGGGGAGTTATACAGAAAATATTTATGTACTTAAGAGAAAAATTCAAGCTTTGATATTTTATGCTATCACATTCTTAGCCAAGCAGAGGTATCAAAGTGCTTACCTTTGGTACTGGACATTGTGAGCTGATGGTTTTATGATGTGCTGGTTCTGGAAAGTTCTGGAAGGCATAGAGAGGAGAAATGGGATGATTCAGTCCTAAGCTGGGAAAGGATGGTCGGTCAGGCTGTAAGAGAAATATAATACATCCATAAAGGAACAAAACAATTCTTGAAGTGCAAAATGCCAAAATTAACTACTAACCACAATTACAAAGCTAACCCTCATTTGAGTCTCCATGATGGGTAGAAAACACTTTTCCAAGATTCATATTTGTAATTAAAACTTGTAATTTGTTAAAAGTTAGACAAGTTGAGCATTCTTAGCTAATTATATTAGCAATAATTGTAAGCTTTTAGCAATAATTATACACTCATAATAAGCTTCACACCCTGCAATTGATTAATACATTAAATAAAATGTAGCTATAAACCAGAGATCTCTGCATGAATAAGCCAATAGACTTCTCTACACACAGGGACAACCAAGAGTAAGAACCAGCAAGCTGTGGTGTTTATTTAACAAAGCACATCATGTTTCTTAACCCTTATTTTCCTGTTTCCAAATACCATTAGTAAGAGTATTCAAATATTACACTTTCTTTTTCAACCTATACAAAGATAGTATGTAAGTTAACCTCACAACACAAAAACGCAGCCTTTTTTTACCCCCCTTCACCCTGCAATTCATCTTTTCCAAGCTCATTTTGCATTGGTGTCTGTATTTCAATAAATGGGAGCTTAGAAAATTCTCAATTTGAAAGACAGGGTATAAAGTAGCAGCCAACAGAGTACTATGGTATTAAAAAAAACCCCAACAAAACAATACTATAGGGCCCAAAGAAGATGAAAGCTTTTTGTTTTTTCTCTCTTTCTTTCTTTCTTTCTTTCTTTCTTTCTTTCAAGGACGTGCTTTCAGGAAACAATGACTACATCATAACCATTTTATTTATGTATGTATCTTACCATGCCATGGGGTGAAATGGCAGTCCTACCAGCACCATGTATACTGGGAGAAGTCTCCAGCTTCTTGCCCATCTGAGTTTCATTCAGCTGTTTGTTTAACCATGTGATTACTGAAGAGAGGAAAAAACAAAAAAAAGTGAAGCTCACTTCCTACCTCTCACAAGCTCTTAAAAAAGAAAGTAGCCCGTCCTAAATAAAGTGGCAGCTCAACAAACTTATTTTTCCTTCTAAAGCTCAAGGATTATTAGAAGTCCTAGTCTTAGGAAAAGCCTTTTTGTTCAAGATTCCCCCACCTCTATTTTGTTCCTTCCTCTAGCCTTGTCCCCTGGCATGCACACTATTCCAAGCAACCATAAGCACCAACTACAAAGGAAGTCTCCACTTGCAGCTCTAGCCTGTTGCATTCCCACTACAGAGAGCAGCTTATTTCCCATAAACAATACTCATTGCAGCTCTTTGCAAATCAAGAACACAGGTAAAGCAACACAGTTGCTTCTATTCTTTTTCAGCAGCAGCCAGATCACCACACCCTTTTACAGAGGGAGAGATGGAACTGTATAAACCTACCGTTTTCATTGGTTTTCAGTAACTGCTTACTTTCTTCTAGTTTTTGTATTGTAGTTTCCAGCTGTTCTTGTAACTTGCAAACCTGAAATATTCCCATAACAACACCATGAGGAGCTACTATTAACTAAGAAAAATTATAATAAAGTATGAGGATTAAAATCTCGGAAATAAAAGAAGTCTGAACTCACTTTTTACAAAAACAGTATGAGAATTATTTTAAAATAAGCCCTATGTTTAGCAAGGGTTTCAACAAGATGACAGCCAGAAATGCTTCCATCCTTAATTTTTCTGTGATTAAATAATGCAAGAACTCTATGCAGGGGAACATAGTGCATGGAAGAAAAAGTTCACTCTGTTCCCATTGTTGCCTCCTTCAGCAACTTTCACATGAATATGCCCTCTAAAGGATGTTGATTCATCCATTATATTGCTTTGTACTCCTAATAATTTTAGCTTTCTTTAATATGGGTAGATTAAGCAAATAATTTTAACATGAAAAAAAAATAAAGTTGATTACACATTAGAGTATGTTAACTAGGTAATAGAGCACATTCTGTTTCACAGAAAGACTGAAGACCTTATTACTGTAATCAAAAACCATAAATCCCAACACACTACATAGAATAATAGCATTTACAGGACAGAAGGTTAACCTCTCACAGTACCTCCTGCTCTTTGGTTCGAAGAGATTGTCCCATCTCCTGCAGTTCTCTCTGTTCTTTTTGAAGTCTCTCTTCTTTCTCTGCCAATAGTTTTTCTTGTTGAATTGTTACTGTATTTTTCAATTTTAATTTACTCATTAGAGTTTTCAAATCTCCTTGTAACTTCTTGATAATTTCATTAGCCTATGAAATAAAAAGAAAAAAATCAGATATTCTCAAAATAAACACCTAAAAACAAGAAAGAAATTTCCTAAGGATAATGGCATGTTCAAACAAACCTTAAGAAGTTCACCTGACAGTGACTTAATTGTTGTCTCTAGTTTTTCAATTTGATTTTGTTTTTTCTCAGTGCTCTCTTCCAGGATCACCTTTAGAAGAATATTAAAATTATTATAATAAAGATATGTGATAGACAGCGCTTAAGACTTTAAGTAGAATATCAGTAACTCTTCGAGAACTAATCCTTACAAAAAATTAGTCCTTGCTTTTAGTCAAATTGTACAGGATCTCAATCTCTATTTTATTTACAAGAAGTACCACTAACTTTCCTGCAGTACCACAGCATTAAAACAGCAGCATCATTTATAAAACTGAATCCAGTATACTTCTGATGCTGTAATTTAGAATCTTTAACTAAATGTGAAAGTTTACTTGCTGTATTCATAAAACTGATCAGCTGCTAATCTCTAGACTGCAATTAAGAAGGTTCTACAAAGCTTGAAAGGATTATTTGGAAACTTGAAGGAACCTTTTGTTCTTGTGTGGCATCTAAAACTTCTTTAGTCCTAATAACTAGTTGATCTTTATCTTTGATCTCTTGTTCCAGAACAGCAACTCGTGTCTGTAGTTGATTAATGAGTTTCTCTTTTTCATGACATTCAGCATCCAGAGTAGAGTTCTCCCGACGCAGTGACAACACCTCTTGCTTTGCTCTTTGACATTCCTAGAATGTTGGGAAGGAATTTTATTTTTTTAAATAAACCTGTAGTAGTAATTTTAACAGCTATATCTGAATAGTAAACATAGCTTGGAATGCAGAGGAGCTGAACAAACTTAATAAGCTATGTTTTCTATTACATGCATAGGCAGGCAGTGCTTAAACTAGTAAATTTGGTAATAGAAATTAATAAGCCATACATCTTCTATTCCAGAAAGCTTTGCTTTCAGTTCTCTAACTGTGGAGTCTCCTTTGTATTTCCTTTCTGTTAGATCCTTATTGATGATGTCTAGTTCTGAGAGCCTGTTCTGCAACTGTTGAATACTTTTTTGATGCAAATTTTCCAATTCCTTTTTCTGTTGTTCATGCTGTTGTTGGTACTGAGCTTGTGCCTATGAGAAGCAAAGAAATGAAATTAGTTTTCAAACAATCTGAAAATTAAGCCTAGAAACTATTCAGATCCATGAGTATTGTTAATTCTTTTCTCTTGCCATACCTGCAGAGCTCTTTCCTTTTCATTTGTCAGCTCCTGTGTGTGTTTGTTTGTTATAGCTGTAGTGACTGACGTCCACTCATTTTTCAGTTTGTCTAGTTCTCGGCTCTTCTCTGACAAGCTCTGTTAAAGATATATTCAATACTGAATTATTTGTTTCTGATATTCTTACAGAAGACACTGAATTATTAAGAAGTCTACATTTCAGCACCAGATGCCAAAACACCTGTTCATTCTGAAAACAGGAAACTAAGGCTCTGAGAATCTAAAAAGCACCTTTCTGACACTGGATAAATAATCCTGATTCCCAAATGTATGTTCTTCCAACCACTATTTAAGAGTGGAAAAACAGCCTGGTAGTGTTTCCCACCCTTATAACACAAAGTGCTCTAGTAGAGGGGAAGAAAACCCAACGTTTTCAGCAGCATCTTTTCCTCTTTTTGATTTGCAATTCTGCATTTCAATTTAGGAAACACATTCCAGTAATTCCAACTGAAACTGCAAAGATGAGGTAAACAAGTATTCCATTTCAAAAGAGCTCCATAGGAGTTTTAATGGAAGTTTTTTATTTCATTATAGTAAAAATTTACTGTGATAATTCTGTTGACCCAAATTATCGTCTTGAAACAACAAGTCGTTACTGGGGTGACTGCAAAAACTAAGAAGTAGCAGAGTAACATGATTTCTGATTTATTTATGGTGGTTTCACAATTTTTCCAAATACAAGGATTTCCAACCATTCATAGAATACATAGAGTATATTTACCTTCACACTACCATATATTTAGTATATAACTTGAGTATGCATATACAGAGAGACTTCTGTTCAAAACAAAGTAAAATTCTGTTCTGTTGCTACTGTAAGAAATTAATTTTATTCTTTAGTTGCATGCTTTACTTATTCTCAAGAAACGCTACAGCAGACTACCTACTTTCATCCACTCTGAAGTCAATTATCTTGGCCAAGCAGTGGCTAACCAAACAGTACACAAGAAGGTACATTTTCTATGGGTTAGAAGTGCAACTTAGAACAGGAAAATAAAAAATTTACATTACCTGTTGAGTGTAGCTCAGTTGTCTGGTAAGATCCTCTTCAGTTTTTCTAAGCTTTTCTTCCAAAATCTTTTTGTCTTCCTATGTACAAATTGACATAAAATCCTCAGCTCCAAAAATACAAGTAGTATTTAGCTTCTATCTTACCAGCATATCCTGTCTAAAGCTACCACATTTTGTTAAATAAAGTTAATATTGAATATGATATAATTAATACATTTTCAAGAAATGGCATTATCGCACAAGGTAAAAACCCAGAACTAAATTCTTACCAAGTTTATACAAGGAAACATTATCTTAGCATAAAGAGTTGTTTACAAGGTGCTTGCATGAACAACAAGTCAACTTAAATACTGTAAATTAATGTTATTAGATTCACTTATTAGGTGGCTACAAACATGACAACACAGAAGGGGAAACACAAATCCCAGGCTATGAAACTGAAAACACGAGTCATACTACCAGATCATTAGCTTCTCATTAAATAAAACCTTGTGTACAACCAACTGCATCAACATGAGCATTTTACCTGACTATTTATAGCTACTAGCCCTTTGAGGTCCATAAAGCCGTAGAGTTACACACAAGCTTTCCTAAACCCAGGTGCAGAACAGAGACGATTTCACTTTTGCAGCTGCTCTGGCAATCAGCACAGGACACCAACAGCTGCACGCTGCACACGGCCTGTCTGCAGTGCCCCATTTTCTGCCACTCACCATTAGAGCACATGGCTCAATATACAGGTAATGTTGGTAGTGGTAGTGACAGTAACAATTTAGTTTTATAATATGCACCCAAATATGCATATGCCATGACATGTTTTAAAATAAAAAACAAACCAGAGCATATAATTTAGTACATACTTTTGAAGTATTATGATTGAAAAAAAACACCTAAGTACACAGCATCAAAGCCTAGTTGCCACTCTTAACAAGCCTCCATTTTACCTTAAGGCATTTCAAACAGCTGGCTAAAAACTTCTTTATTTCTGCATCATTTCCGGGTAGGAATTTGAGAGAGAGATGGGTAAGATGTTTAAAAGGGTTGGTCTCCACTACATTTAAAGACACAGGTGTGTGATCTAGAACAGATGCTGAAGAAACTAACTGCAGCAAAAACCTAGGGAAAATAAAAAAGAAAAAAAAATGTTTAGCATATTTCTTTTCTTGAGACTACCTGTAGATCGTACGAGCTATCTTCAAATATCTTTTATATGTACAATAAAAACTTGTCCAGTTTTTGATTGAAAAATAACTATGAAATTCAATCCCTGTGTTGTAGTTAATACTACAAACAAATATAGACTAAAATGCTTGCACCTTATCTCAAGAAATGCACAAAACTAATCAGTTTGTTTATTTGTAAAGTTTTCAGAAACCCATCTTAGACTTAGGAGTCCAAAACCAAGTAAGGCCTTAGTAACCAAATTCGAAAGGAAAACAGAATCCTGACCTCTAGGCATCCTATGATTTAGTAAAAATCATAGCCCGCAGTATATATTTGAAAATAGCACATGAAAAGGCCGCTACAGGGGAGAGTGGCCCTCAGGCCTCCCTCCTCACATCTCAATTGCCAAATGCTGAAGAAAAAAAAATCCTTGTCAGAATGCATCCTAATTTTAAAAAAGAATAAAAAATCCTTGTCAGAATGCATCCTAATTTTGCCTTCTCCTGTGAAGGTCCATCAAATTCAGAATTCAGATTAGCCCTCTAGCATCAAAATGCTAAACACAAAAAACGAAACAACAACAACAAAAGGACCATTACCAGACATCAATTCCACTGTTCAGTTCTCCCAAGACTTCAGGTTTTGTCAGTAACACACACCAACAGATACTCAGATACCTCCAGAGGAAAGTAAAATTGCCCATCTCTTCCCAATCTCAGTGGCTGACAAGTATTTTAAGAACTCAGCACGTACACTCAGAGTAATATGGCACTCACTTACTACCTACCTGGGGATATCTTTGTTCTGTTCCTGAATGCATTGCTGAAGCAGATCTATAAATTTTTGTGGGAAAGCAGAGAAGTCTACCAAGAGACCTTGCTGGGATTTTAAACTATATAAACAGAATGGAAAAAAATCATATTAACAATGTATAGAAGTGTAATTTCTTTCCTATAAAACATTTTGTTTACACTAGTACAATGAACTGATTCTGACCGCATCATGAAAGTTCACTAGTGCTCCTTTCAATCCTGAACACAGAAGAAACACGATCATGCTTTGGATACTAATCACCAGAGGATATTTTTGATTTCTAGCGTTCTTGCAAAAGGGTTGCACTAAGGAATAAAGAAGTGATTGTGGCACAACAAATGTGCTCCTTTGAGTAGACATCTTCCTTACAGCACAGCATGGTACAGTTATTGGACAGAGGCACACAGAAGAAGCAAAGGATAATGACAGGAGACTCAGCCATTACCAAAACTTTATCTGCCTACTCATTTATTTAACTGTGCACCTTCACCACAGAGGCAGTAAACTCAAGAAACAGACATTCAACAGTATACAAACAAAGCCATACCTTGTTTAACAAAGCACTTCTACATATTGATTTAAAAATGCTATTTTACCATTGCCTTTTGATCCATACACTAATCACATCTCTCTTTAAAAACAAAAAAACCCCAACAAACAAAACAAAAAGACCCAAGAAACCTCCCCCCCCCCCCCAAACA
>NW_009970724.1:10886559-10889719 GCF_000747805.2 Chaetura pelagica
CCAGACCCCTCACAGACCCTTCCCAGACCCCTCCAGACCCTTCCTAGACCCCCCCCAAACAAGAAAGCAGAATAAAGCTGAAATGTTCATGCCTGATGCCCAGATTTGATTATCAAATTCCAAGCAAGTGAAATGAGACCAAATAGTATCATCAGTATGCAAGAAACTTAGACAACAAAGGCTCAGGTCTGTGAATCCATGCCCATGCAAACAGATTTTCCTCTTGTAATGATTTCTTGGAAATAGCTCACATGTATACAATTGTCTATAAGAAGTAGTTCCGATAAACAGAAGCAGCAAACAATAATATAAGCTGTGGTAGTGCAGCTATGCCAAGAACTTCACATCAGGATTCTGTCATTCATCTGTATAACCTTGATTAAATCACTTTCCTGCACTTGGCTGTTTCACCAACTGGTCAAAGAGGACAATACTACCAAAACACTGACAGAATCCCACAAGTGAAAAACGCCAAAACCTAAATACTGAGATCATTCTAAGCTAAAAATATTTCTTCATTCTTTTTTGCCATTTAGAAGCCTTAATTTCATTTACCTTTGAAAATCTTCCTCAGATATGACAAGGTTATAAAGAAAAAAAGGATCAGTATCATCAGTCAATCGAACAGCTAAATCCTGAAAAAGACAGACATTTACATATTATTTAAAATACTATAAACCACCCTGTAGGATTGTTTAAATATACACTAATATTGCAAACAGTATTTAATGTTTTTACTGTTTAACCAAAAATAAGAAGATAGAATTGTGGCAACTAATTCAGAAGGTGGAAAACATTAACATTTAACACAACTTCAAATATTACAGTGGGAAAAAGAAGGAAAACTATCACAAAAACAAACCAAGTAAAAACCTTCAACTTTGAGCAGCAAAGGCTTCAAGATTCAATGTGTTTTCATAACTTTACAGAAAAAATGTATTTTCTATTTTTCCCATCATTAAATAGGGTGTAGCTCTAGTAGTCCACTGTGCATCACAAACACATCATTCCCACAACTGGAAGTTCATTAGAGCACACTGCTTCAAAAAGTTTAAGAAGCCACTTTCTGAAGATTTTTATATATTTTCTTTTTTTATACAGAGTCTTGCAAAACAAACATAAAATAGATACAGCTGAAGTCCAGTAAACTCATAAGAGAAGGTGTAGCATTATGCTGCTTAGTTTTTAAAAATAAATTGTTTGTTGGAAATCTACCCAGGGTTTTGGAAAAGCTGCCTTCTCTGTAAACCTTAGTCTTTCATTACCAGGCTGGGGTTATGCGAAACACCTGGTACTTTAGACACTTGTTCTCTACAAGGCTCAAACCTGTGTGAATAATAAATTACTTGGCAGAGGAAAGAAAGGAACTAGAAACCTGACAGCTCTTCTAACATAACTGAAGTGTGACCATAGCATATGAACATATTCCCAACTGAAACAAGTCTCAGTAATTCAGATAACAGCAACACTAACAAAACAGTTGGAGATGGGTAAACAAACTTATTAATTAAAATGCGCAGCCAGCTTATGTAGGAACTGGTGCCACCCCAATCCAGCTAGGGTAGGATAAGAATGGTGCCTGGTTTGATGTCCCATTAATGGATCCAAGCACTTGAAGTTATGTTTTATACTGACTTGCTAATGTACCCAACTGGATTTCCAGGCTCCTGCTGACACAGGCTGCACCTTGGCACACAGTTCTTAACTGAACTGCCTCCTCAGACTTCATGTTATTATTGTCACAGTCAACAAAATCTTGCAAAATATGCTGCATTCCTTTACAAACAAACCGCTGCTCAGTAAACACTATAACCAACTAATGACCAATCTTAACAGGGCAGGTGGATGTACAGTTTAAGTGACAAATTAGACACACAACAAAAAAAGATTTTATAACCTCGAGCAGAAATCTCATTGGTATTTTTTCTGATAATTTTTTTTCACTGCCTTCCCACCCCCACTGGATGAATTCCAAATATTCAAAGCCTAACATGCTTATCAATAAAAAAGCAAAATGTTACATCTACAAGAAGTTGTCATTTTTGCTAGTTAAGATGAGGCCTTTGGAAAGACAGCCACTGCTTTACCTTCTTGAGTAAGTGTTGAGTGCATTGGAAGTGAGACTGCCCTTATGTCCTAGCTCAGGTCCCTCTGAGGATCTCCGAATACTCTTAATTTGCAAGTTTACTAAGATCCATGAACAGTCAAACTAAAAGAGAGGGCTAAAAAGGCTTGGAAAAAACCCACTCAAAACCAACTCAAGAAATCATATTTTTAAAAACATTTTAAATCATGTTTTGCTTTTCCTTTGCCTATTTGTCCTCTTATAAAATGAAAATCAAATAATATCTAATGAATGACAAAAATATAACTAATCCACAAACCTTTTTATGAACAGGATTAGAAATCGACAGTAGCTCAATATTCACGCGAACATTTAATCTCCTGTGTACAAAAAGATGAAACTTAGTAACAAATCAAGGAAACATTCTCCAAACTATGTGTGTAGCCCCACCACAGGAATGAGAGGACATACTGAAAACAAAAACTTAGACAGAAATACTAAGAAAGTTCCCATTGGTGACTACTTCACCTCATAATTTCACATATCTTTACAGTTCCTCAGCCAGATCAGAGTTTTGTGGGTTTTTTGTTGCTTGTTATCCACCAAACTGTAACTGGCAAGCAGAAGTTTTAAAACTTTGTCCAGAAACCAGAACTGTTTGAAAAGACTGCTGACATTTCTGAACGATTACTGAAACTTTTGATAATAATTTATACAGTGTTACCTTTCATTTACTTCTTGCTGAGTCATCTGAGAAGTTACGTGCATTATGAAGTGCACCCACAGACATCCTTTCTGTGCCTTCCAATACAGACAAACCAGAGTAGACTCAACGCCTACACACGCTGTCTAATCCAGACAGGACCTACGTTATCGAAATTCACCATATCCTGAGTAGATACTTCACATAAAATACCAAAAAAGAGATCGAGATGGACAAGTGGGCTGGCCCACGCCGTGGGGCAGGACCGAGGGAGCTGAAAGGCTCCAGGAGCGAGGAGGAGGAGGCAGAGGAGGCCGGGCCTGCCCGCGGGGCAACCGCTGCGGCCTGGGAGACGCGCAAACACCGGCCTGGCCAGCCGGGCCCGCCCGTCC
>NW_009970724.1:10891506-10906918 GCF_000747805.2 Chaetura pelagica
CCTCTCCTCGCAGCCCTGGCACCGCACTCGCACGCACACCGGCCCTCACCTCTCCTCGCAGCCCTGGCACCGCACTTGCACGCACACCGGCCCGTTGAACATTCTCTCCGCCGCCATCTTGCGCTTCGAGTTTGCCGCCGGCTCGTGCGGAGGAGGAGCCCCAAGATGGAGGCGAGGCAGGGGCGGCGGGGGATGCCGGGAGGAAAATGGCGGCGCGGCAGCCGGGGCAGCAGCTGGGCGGGCTCCCGGGGCCCGGGCGCTGTGCCTACTTCGTGCAGAGGAAGAAACGCTTCTGCAAGATGATCCCGGCTCCCGGAAGGCGCTTTTGCGGGGAGCACGGGCAGCAGGAGGTATCGGGCCGTGCCGGGTAGGAGGTGCTCGGGGCCTCCGGGCTGCCCCGGCAGGGAGGCAGGCGCCTCGGGCCTGGCCGCGCTCAGGCCGTCACTGCAGCATCGCTGCCGTTGCACTGTTCGTTTAGATCTAAGTGTTAAATGATTGTCCACATTTTTCCATTCTGGTTAACTCACCTATCTCCGAATAGATGTTTTATGAAACCTGGATGTTCTTCAACAGCTTTTTACAACGGGAACACTGAGTGCATGCTGAAGTGTTGTCTAAACTTTTTCTTTCATAACTAGGAAGAAAATGACAGAAAAAGAATTCCATGCCCACTTGATCCAAAACAGTAAGTATATATAAATGTTTTTTCTATTCTTTGTCAGACTTCACATGATAAATGCTGTTACTTACTTTTCTTTCCATTTGGGTTTTAGTACTGTATATGAAGACCAACTACAAAAGCATTTAAAAAAATGTAATTCAAGAGAGAAGCCAAAGCCAGTAAGTGCAGTGTAAATTCAGCACTATTTCCCCTCAGATTTAAGGCCCTAAACATTACAGAAAGCTTCTTGTGCTGACAGCAGCTGTGAGCTGGAGGACAGCAGTCCTAGCAAGTGCTACAGTAAGGGCAGTATGGAAGCTGAGTAAGTACTTGCTGAAATGGAAATTACATTCGAGCCTCTTCTCTGTCCCTTCTCACTGTAGTTCTGAACAACTTTTCAGTTCTCTTAGTTACAAACTAAAAGGCTTAATTAATCTTTCTCAGAAATGTTCTCGAAGATCAGTCTCATAATGCCTCTCATTTTAGAGGCTTGGTGGGGGGTTGTCCTCAGAAAGTAAAGCTAACAAAGAGGCTCTGGGTATTTTCCTACCTCTGGCAGTCTGCTGCCCTAGCCAGCTGCCCGTCTCCCAACCTAGCCATGAGTTATGGAAAGCTACACTGACTGTTGCAGCCAGTGCCAAGGGAAGGAATTGGAATCTATGTCTCAACAGTTGTTTCAAGAAGTTGTTTCAAGACTTCTTTGTTTGCCTTATCACTATTGAAGCTTTAGAATCACCTGAGAAACCTTAAAGTCGTCTCTGGAATCAGCCTAGTAAGCACTGATAACTTACCTTATCAGTGTGTTAAATCTTGTAAAATTGTGTCAGAAGAGTAATTTCTGCTGGGGATTTACGATCACGCTATAGAAAACAAAATACTTGGAGTATCATCTTTTGCAGTAGATTCCTACTGCTACGTACCTTATGATAAAAAACATTGACAAATTTAGCTTTTTGCTTCCTGATAATTAACAGGATCAGATTTCTTTTATTTTTATTTTTAAAGGTCTACTTTGTTCAAGATATTAATGCAGGTTTAAAAGATGTAGCAGAAATACCAGAAAAACAAGTGAGTACAATTATTTGTTAGCAAGTTTAGTCCCTACATAACATGTTGCAATTTATCATATGACTGAAGAACTAAAAAAAAAAAAAAAGTCTTGTATTTATAGACGCAGTATTTATTTTTTTTTCCTTAAAAAGGTACCTATCTCTTCACTGTCCAAAGAAGAGCTGGAGAACTTAATTCTGAAGTTGAAAAAAGCAAGTACTGGTGAGCTTACTTAATACTGAGAATAAGATATTTTAAGTGGAATTGATGAAATAATGAATTGATATTTTTGTTGTTAAATATCTGTGAAATTGTGAGATATTTGGCACTAAACAGATATGAAATAATTATCAGCAAGATGCAGGCAGTCCTCCAAAACTAAATTTTACTCAGAAGAATAAACTAGATTGCGAGAATGATAAAACACTGCTCTTAAGTTCATATAGCTTATTTCCCTTCCCAGCTCTGTTATAAACATACAATGGTAGATTTAGGCTTCAAACAGGCTATTTTGTTAGCTCTACAAATTGAGCTCATGTCTGACTATTGCAATGTATGTGTGACAAGACCAGAAACTCTTAGGTTTCCAGTTTTCAGGAGTTTTGCATTTGCATGCAGGCCTGGAACTTTGCCTTAAGGAACAAATACTGTCCCACCAGGCTGTACAAGAAGCCTTAAATGACCCAAAGAATGGGGAATCTGCTTTCAAACACCTGAAGCAGCAGGTATGGCCACTGCTTTACTAACAGCTATGGAGATTTTTAGACATGTGGAATTCTGCTCCTGCAAATTTGAGCATCTGTGCCTGCATAATGCTAATTACTTCACAGAGAGGAAATGTGATATGCTGTATAATTTTATACTTTTCAAATAGTAGCAGGAATATAACCTTAGAAAGGCTGCTTTGTTGAGTGTTAGTAACAAATGTTTATTAGGATATTGAAATAAATTGCAAATCATGTGGTATTCTTCTGAATTTTTACTTATATATTCTTATTTTACATGAGCTCATAATAAATCTGAGCTACAAAAGGGAAAATCTTATATTTGCTCAGAAGTAAAAGGAATTTTTTACTTTTTCTGTGAAGCTGGTCCTAGATTTCCTGGTTTTGTAATGGGTGCATAAAAATAATTTGAGAGCCCAAGTTTACCTTCTGCTTTTTTAATGTATATGGAATAGGAGGAATTTCAAGGGAGGTGGATTGCATACTGTAGCAAGAAGAAAAATTAAAAACAAGCAATGTCTGTTTCCTGTACTTTCTTCCTGAGCTTTACTTTCCTATGTATTACAAAACATGTAATTGCAGCAGAGGGAGAAGGCCCTGCAGGCACTGATACTTCACAGAAAATCCAGTACAGTACCTGTATTTTGCTTGGCCACTTTGAGAATCAGCAGAGAAGGTATTATAATGCATACCTGATCCCAAAAATCCATTCCAAAAACTTCAGGGTGGAGTTCTGTGAGCAGTTGGAGAAGGGCAGGGTGATGCCAACTAGCCATATAATCCCTTTCCTCTATACACACAAGATCTTTTCCCTAATCCCTCATGGAAGGGAAGAATTGTAAAGGTCTTAGCAGTTTGGTGAAGTAATAATTTTTCTCTCAGGCATTACAATACATAGTGTATATATTTGCTTGGTTTGTAAATAATGTGTTGATGTTTGTAGGCTTCTATTTTAGGTCATATGGAAAAATTACATTTACTTGGTCCAGGAAGATGTTTTGTTGAGTTTGGAGCTGGGCGAGGAAAGCTGTCTCACTGGGTTGATGCTGCATTACAGAACGTTGAAAACGTTCAGTTTTTGCTTGTGGAAAGGGCAACAACAAGATTCAAGGTAAGAGAGGATATTGTCACATTAACAGAGTATAACTTTTTAAACTGTTGTTACTGAAGCTGTTTGTATTTGCTTTTTATCTTCAAAAATAACATAAAGCCTTTCAATTTTTAAAGTTTTGGAAGTGTGATTGCTTACGTTTCACACTTCCCAAATGAAAAAATTATCAGGAAAAAATCCTGATGTCTGATGTTGGAAATGTGCAGGTGTTGACTTGACAGGAAGACAGTTTTACATTATAACCTGAAGCAGAATAATAAGCCCTACTTGATGATCTTGTTCTCTTTACACAGGTGGATGGAAAACATAAAAGGAAAGATTCTGCATTTGAACGGCTTCAAGTTGATATTCAACATTTATGTTTAAGTAAGTTCCTTCTTGGCTGGTGTAATTCTGAAACAGAAGCTTAATTTTAGATTTTCAATTCTGGAGTCAAGTCGATTTGTATGTAGCATGCCTAAATGTTCTTGGTTTTGAAGATTATTCTCTGTGGTTGCTTGGACATGTTAATGTGTGTATATACATACATATACACATATATACATTAAATAGTGATTTAAAATTTTCTGGGGTTTACACACTTACAGGACATCATTATAGGTGAGAAGTACCAAAACAAAACCATTTTGAAGGTTTTTTAGAATTTTCAGGATTAAACAGCTTTGCATTGTCTGTTTTAGGTGTGCAGAATGAAGCAAGTCATGCATATCACTGACGTGTGTGTATCAATACTACAAAATTTGTGGAAACACCTGTCATCAGGGGATGCCTTCATGTCTTATTTATGTTTCATAAGCAGTATAGAAAGGCTGATATGGTTAAATATGCTTCTCAGCCACAAATTAAGATTATTTTTCTAAAACAAATTAAGAGAAAGTTGAACTTCCCTTTAATAGCTTATAACTGTATTTACAGATCACTATTTTTAGTAGCGATAAACGTATTATTTTTTTTAAGTGTGCTGTATTATTATAGCAGAGGTTCTAGGATCGTGTGTGGTTTTCAGTGATGTTTTGGGTTTTTTTCCTCCAGATAAGGTACCTATTTTAGAGAAGAAAAATCTACCAGTGGTAGGATTTGGGAAACATTTGTGTGGTGCTGCAACAGGTATGAATTGTTCATGTGTTAACTGCAGAAAGTTAGGATACTAAACCTTACAATCTGAATGGACTGTCCTTTTAAGCTTTTCTTGCCCTCTCACCCTTTATTGGTGAAAGCAGCAATTATCTTCTAAACATCTGTTGACTTGAGTGGAATAGGTGCAGGGCTACTTTAGACAGAAGTAAAACATTTCTTGTTTTCTATAGAGTAGAACAAATTGAAAGTATCTGTTTTAGCACTGTAGCCTCTACTCTAAAATGATTATTTTTTTCTAAATTTGTACTGGCATCTGAATATGCATCCCAAGCAAACAAAAGAGAAGAGTTTCTGTCCTGATAATTTTCAGTGAATACACTTTTTCTAATGTCTATGGTGTACAGAAAGACATCTCAAATACGACAACTATATTGGTACTGTTATAAAGATGATACAGTTAAGCATTTAAAAAGTAAATGTACATATTAAATAAATTATGTCCTAGATACCAAACCTTCAGAGCAAATACTTGCATATTTTACATCAATATGATGATATCCTCCTTCAATATGCCAATTCACTAACCAAATCATTTCAGATTATTTCAGATTCACTTATGTAGAAGAAAAGACCTTAGTAGCTCCAGAGGTCTCAAAATACTCATTTAGCATTTAGGGTTTTCATGTTGTCAAAGCATGCTTATAGCTTTAGTTACACTTGACATATGTTTTTGGCTTATTTTGTGATGTATACTTCTGTTATTCTTTCTGGGAAGTACATTCCCAACCATGATGCACCCTTACGAATAATGCCATGGTGTTAATCACTAGATTTTGTGAGGGGTATATTTGTTTTTTTCCCAGATCTTGCTTTGAGATGTCTGGTTGAAAGTTACACAACTTGCTGTAATGGAGAAAATGAAGAGCCTGCACCAAAACGCTCTAGGAATGATAAGACAGAGGTGGCTTCTAACAATTCTTCTGATAATGAAAGCAACAAAGAAGACTGTAAGCCTGTAGCTGGAATTGTTATTGCACTGTGCTGCCATCACAAGTGTGACTGGACACATTATGTAGGCAGAGAGTTTTTTAAATCAGTAGGACTTGGACCAATAGAATTTAATTATTTTCAGAGAATGAGTAGCTGGGCTACTTGTGGCATGAGAGAAACCACAAGCAAAGCTTCTGCAAGTCAAGAAAGTGAAGATCAAACTAATGACATAGAAGATCACGAGCAAACATTCAGCAAAACAGAGAGTGGTTCTGATACTTTACAAGGGTATGTAATTATTTTTTAGCAAATGGGTTCCTGCAGATAAGCAACATTATCTATAGTGTTATATAAAACTGTTCTAGGTCCTCAAAATGACTCATTTTACAGAAACATTTTAATTACTAAATGTATATAAATCTACTTTCAAAATACAGTTTTCATGGACATACGTTTCAAAACATTTAAACAGTCATGCTTGCCTGAACTGAAATGAATTTAGTGTTTTCAGTAGTTTTTCTAAGCATAATCACTAACATAAATTAACAAAACTATTCTTCTGACACATTTGTTCTTTCCCTCCTTTTTATGAAACTAGGGTACTTACTGTTGAAGAACGAAAAGAGATAGGTTGCCTCTGTAAACTGCTGATTGATCACGGAAGGATTGAATATTTACAACAACAAGGATACAAGGCTGCACTCCAGTATTATACAGAGTCTGCTGTGTCCTTGGAGAATGTCCTGTTGACAGCTGTCCCAAGTCCATCTTTGATACCAGAGTCAGCAACATGTCAGGAGATAGATTTGGAACTGGCAGGAAAAAACCTTTAAAATATATCTGCATTTTTAAAAAAGCTAATTCATTTATTACAATAAAACCTGTTTTAGTCTTTTCTGTATCCAGGAAAAGTCCTTATATTTCCCAGTTTCACCAGGAATTACAAATATAGAAATCAGTTCTCATCAGTGGAAAAATAAAATAATAAAATCCCTAAGAATATTTGAAACCTGTTGTAGCCTCTTTGCTAGGAAGAAGTATACTTGATATTTTCTTCCAATCGCAGTTACATTCTTTATTCATTAGCGTTTATGACAGGAGAAGGACCAGAAGTACAACTTTCCAGATTTCCTGAAAGACAGTAGGTTAAAAAAAGAGAAATTAACATACTTTATTTTCACCTTGAATTCCAGGGTAGCTTTCTATTTCCTCTTAAGTTATAGAAGTAGGCCTGGGTACTTTCATCAGCCCTTCCTGCTAGGGGAATCTGTTAGGGAAGAAAACTTACTTGTATACTGTCTTCTTATGTATTTTTGCTAATTTGATCATTCATGAAATACTGACAATAAAAAAGCTGGCTTGGCATTCTAAATCAAAAGCATTTCAGTCATTCATTTTTTAGCCCTTCGCAATATACGGAATGAACATTGTATATCGGCAGTGCATGAAGTTCTCTCTGCAAGTAACAGCTGCCACCTGCACATCTGTTGAGAAGTGCTTATTTTGGTCTGTTACTGCAAGCTCTAAGCTGTTAACTTTAAGAGTACTTACAGCATTTTTTGCCACAGTGATTTAGAAATGGGATGGAATTGTTGGTGTGTTTTGTTTAGGTGACTGGATTTTCTGTCAGGGAAAGCAAGCTGGGAGAAAGAGACAGGCATTAACTTCCAGTTACTCATGCACATTTATACTGATGTTCCATGGGTTCAGTATGTTCCCATTAGAAAATATTTGCGTGAAGACCTGCTGTGCCACCTCCCAGTAACAGTGCCCCTGTCCTCGTTGAAAGTCTGTTTACAGATTTTTTTTAAAATCTCACTTATTACGATTAATCATATTTCATTTGCCTACAAGTTCTAGCTTTGTTTTACACAGCATACACTTCCCTTTATTTCTATATTCCAGAGAGATCAGAATTAATAAAAAAACCACACCTGATTTCTTGAGTGACTCCTGGATATATACGTGCATGAATTCAATGCCGAACATTTCCTGTTGCTCCTCCTCTTCTGTATTCTCACATGGAGGGAGTGTTACCTCTAACTCCAAGGGGTTGCCTCTGAAGTTGACAAATCTGACAATTCACCAGAAAAGATTACTCTTGCAATAGGTCTTGTCCAGAGAGAATAACTCTTTTGAAACTATAATGACATTTCTCAAACAGTATTTTAAGCAAAATAAAATGTCTTCAGCTAAACACCACTATGTTAGTAATAAGCTAAGAAGATGCCTTATAATAACAGTAGCTGATAATGGTGGAAGAAAACATTGCAGCTCTCATAATTTAATCTGTCAGCCTTACTGAAAATCCACAAACAGATGAGTGGATGCAAACAAGGTACAAATGCCTGCCTGCCTCCCCCCAGCTTTGCAAGGTAAAGCCACCCCTTTCTTCCTCTGCTCTTGGTCCATCCCTGGGCCTATGCTCATACATATTTGTTTAATGAGGTGCTGATTCTCCTGAAACATCCCAAAATGGGAGTTGTTGTACTGGGTTAGACATGATTGATTTAGACTAGCGTTCCTTCTCTAAAATGGCCAGCATCCAGTAACTCAAATGAAAGTTTCTGTCACAGGATAGAAAATAATTTCTCATTCTACCAATTAAAATTTTATATTAATTCTTTTTTGTTTTTCCAAATCAAGTACAGGAGAGTTTAATCCATACCCTTGTACCTAATCCTTTTTCTTTAATTCCAAATGCTTGACTTCAGGGTTTACTTTTTCTCATTTTTATGCTTGTCACACATTTTTCCTCCAGGCTTTTTGCTTTAGAGAACAATATAAAAGGCCAATTAGAATTGGGCATTTGCACCTTTTGGAAATGAGAAAATGTATTACAATCTCCTTTTTCAATTGGGACTGTAACTATATAGCTTACTTATTCAAATAAGCACAATAAATAAGTGTATTACACACAGCTTTCTTGACCAGATCGTCAGCTGTTGTGGATCTGTGTAATTATGCTGATTTATATGCTTTTGTGTCCATCTGTACAACAGTGAACGTGCCTTTCTTTTCCACTTCCTTAGTATTTCCCTGATGCACAACTCAAGGGAGGCTTTAAAGCTCATCTTCTAATATTTATATTTCTGTTGCTTTTTCTTACCTCAGATTTGTCATATCCTTCATACAAGCTGGAATATCCTTAATTTTGTTATTGCTAAGGACAAGAGTACTAAGATTTTTCATATTAGTAATGGTTTCTGGCAAAGAGGTTATCTCATTTCTTTGGAGCCATAAAGTGTGGAGATTTTCCATTCTGTAAAACAGGCATTTGCACAATGAATCAGTATGTAGAAAATCTATCTTATCAATCATTAATATAAAGTAATAAATTGATTATTTTTTACAGCCACATAAAGGGGTCTCAAAAAGAAGGAAAGGAAACCCCATATCCTAGGTAATCACCCAACATCTGGTCAAAAATGTCACTGGCAAAAAATATTTGATAGTTGATACTAAATTTAGGGTTTATTGAATGGATTACTTCAGCTTATCCAACATATCATATTAAAGGCTGATAAATCTTAAGCTTGCAGTGAGGTTAACATTAAAATAATATTTTTAAGTAGGATTTAATAAATAGAATGTAAATACAATGGTACTGAGACTAAGATGTGAGCTTTGAGTTTTATTTACCTGTCAATTTCTTCAGGAAGCTCCTGGAGTTTATTTCCCCCCATATCTAACCATTCTAGATTTGGCATGTTGAGAAGAGCTGAAGGGATGGTAGTAAACTGATTCATGCTCAAATCTATGTGAGAAAGTTTCTTTAAATCACTGAGCTGAAAAGAAAAGGAGATATAATGCAAGTTTGTATAGCTGTTCCATTACAGCAGTGCTGATACAATGTTGAGTGATAAAAAGAAACAATTTAAAAACATTACAACACATTTTGGAGTTGGTTTAGTAAGCACAAAATGGTTTCTGAATTGCCATAGTTGATATTACCTAACAATTACAGTTCTCACCTGGAAGGTAGGTAGGTTTGCAACTGATGAAGCAGAACTTAATCTCCCACCCAGCAAGTACCCTAACAGCTAAGAAGCTGAATGCCACGACTACAATACAGGTATAACCCATGCCTTGAGAAGAAAAGGAGTATTAAAGACACCATTGTCCCTACTATTTCACACCCCATGCAACATGCCATTTTTCTTTAGTCAAATATTCAGATATTTATAGATCAAATTGCACAGACTATATTTTAGACTGAACCTACGTTCATGTTCCATGTTGTGAAGTCTATTACTAAGGCAAGACATTCTAAAAATTAAACAGCATAATTCAGTATTGCAACACCTAATTCCTTTGGTGAATCATGTCTTCAGGTGCTTTTATAATGTTCAAGTTACCCAAAGAAGTGTTATGGCAACTCTGGTCTAGCTGTCTAAACACAGAATGCCACTCACGTACATAGAACCAAAGCTTCACCCTGTCCCAGCAGCAGAGTCTCAGCAGGACAGAGCTATGTGTGCTATCAGCTTTTAGCAGCTATCACTCTGCAATAGAGTACATAACCTTTATTCACATAGATTTTTGTAAATTCTGGATTCTAATTAATAGTTTGTATTTTCGTTTGAAGATTTTTTTATTTGGTATTTATTTTGCAAAGCAGCTGTTGCTGTCATCTATCACCGCTACTGTTTTTTAATTAAATTATGACAAGTAAATATGTTTACATACATGTCATCTCTGTCTAAGAGACTAATACCTAGAGATGCAGGTCTCTTTCACATTTAGTCCAGTCCAAATTAAAGCTCAATAGTAGGCAAGCAATTGTTCTTACTCTCTGAATTGCATTCAGCATCTCAGAACAATATTCACTTAACTGTGCATGGGCAGTTGTGTAAATGACACAAACCCTCTTCATAGCTAACAGCTCTGGTAAAGATGCTCACAGTGGTGTCCTAGTATATGGCACCAATTTGTATTCTCAACCATAAAAGGGAACTTCTCTGTGCTAAGGCATCAGATCCTAAGTGGGGTAAATCAGTGAAGACCTTCAACCTAAACAAATAACAGCAAGTGTATCACTGTCCCATATGCATTACCAAGTTATTTATCTGGACAAAATAAAGACTGGCTCCTTCAGCCACTCAGGTATATGCATATCCCTCTCACGTGGCTTCAGTTTGAATAGTGATATAAATATTAATAACATATAATCACATATAAATATGTATTATTGTTCACATAGGTGTTTTTGTGGAGTACTTGTGAAATCAGATTATCAAAGCAAACCTGAAAACATGGGGTGCAACACTTAATAATAATTATTTATGGATAAATTAAAAATAAGCATTAATTAAACAAATTAATTAAACAAAACTAAGCAAAAAAACCCAGTTCATCAAACCTGAGGTGGAAGATCACAGATACTCCTGTTGACAGCCAGTTCCAGTCTTTCAAGACTGACACAGTTACTTATTTCCTTAGGAATAGACTTTATTCTATTGTAACTGAGAAGCAGCTCTTGGAGGCTAGTCAGCTGGCCTGCAGAGAGCACAAATGAGAAATGGTAAATGTTCATGTTCATTCTACTTGAAATACAATATTACTTGTTTTGTATTACCCTTATACTGTTACACAAGTACTCTGTGTTGTCACGGAAAAATAAATCACTTAAATTCAAAATAATAAACTGAACTCCAATTGACTGCTACAAAAAAGCCCTAAAAACTAAAGCATAGTCTACTCATGCTGTGGACTCAGAACATGAAGCCTGTTTTTCAGTATCACTTTTATAGCTGCATTGTGATGTCCAGTATCTGCTTGGCTTACAAGCTTTATTTTTTCTCACAGGGAGCTTTCATAAAGATCTATCTCCTCCACCTGGCCATCTTTTTTAATTTATGTGGAATCCATGTTTTTAAGATCTCTGTCTCAGTGTCAGATTTAAATTGTCTTGTTTTCTAACAACTCAATAGTATTGTTAGACAGGCAAAGTGAACAAAAATGGCATGATTGCATAAGACAAATTTTCTTAGAAAGCAACTTAAAATAAAAAAGAAAGCACAGCTCACCGATTTCTTTAGGTACAGTTTCAATTGAGTTCCGGGAGAGATCCAGAACAAGAAGATTGTGAAATTTTCCAATGAACTGAGGGATTTTCTGCAAACTCGTTCTGTGAAGCTGCCATTCCTGGAGATGGAGCAGTTTCAATAAACATGAAGGTAGAGTCTAAGACAAGAAATATGAACCAGAAGAAATTCAGCTTAATATACAAAAAGAACACAGCGTTAGGTAGAAGTTTTATTTGAAACATTAACAGTCTTGTTACTGAGGGTTGCTTTTTTTGTTTCTTCTTTTTTTTTTTTTTTTTTCTTTTTTAAACAAAGCAAATATAACTGAAAATTAAACAACTCTAAATAGGTTTTTTTGTATTTAAATGGTGATCTAAATTGTATTTCCAATTATTTTAGGAAACAGTGAGGAACTGAGAGCAGAGGAGCTGAGGGATAGAAAAACTACAATGTCTGTATGCTACGAGTTCTGAACAAAGAACAGTGGCCTATGGAGCACCAGAGTATTGCTGGGTGTGGCTGTCACCCTCTCACTGGCCTTAACTTGGTCTAATTCTCACCACTCTATAGGAACTGGCATCTGCATTTCACATGGCTCAGAACAGACTGTGAGCTTCCACTCTGTTATTGATTTGACAGTCAGCCATGTCCCCCCATGCATGAGAAACAAGAATATCAGTAGTCTGGGAATCTGCTGGCTTGTTTTCACTCTTAGAGAAAGTAAGCAACAGTAAGAAATATCTTAATGCATTTAAACACAGAGGGTTTTCTCATGATACATTTCAGTAGTTTTGGTGCGTTAATGTTAAATGAGGGTTTACATAATTAAACTAATAATTTCTACTGTAAGTAATTTATAATGCAGAAAAGCCTTTTGGACTGCATTTATGCAGAATAATCCTTAATACTGAAGATGAAAAAAATCAGCTTGCTTTTACACTCTCACAGCAGTGCATCTCAATTCATTGTTAACACACAGTGAGCAGCACTTCGTAGATTATAAAATAGTAAAATGGTGAGTGCAAAGTTGTAATGAGTAATTTTCTACCGCATCAGTCATTCAACCCAAGCAATGTACATTCCAATCAATACTACCTTCCATTCCTCTTCTTCTATCCTTAAAATTGCTCTTCCATCTTCATTAATAACTTTTTCCTTGAGTTTTGCTAAAGCAGCTCTCTCCTCCCAGACTAGTATCAGCCTACAAGGGAGAGAGATCTGTCAGTGGTGCAACAATGAACACAGGCAATAATTACTATAATTCTATTTTCTGGAACAAAGATACAGTAGCCTTTTTGGGTGTCAAACAACATTTATTATATCTGCATGCTAAATATACTATAAATTTGAGGGAAGACAAGAACCTAAAGTAATGTTTGGCAGATGTAATTTATAGGAATTCTATTTTATAGTACTTCAAATTTACAGTCAGAAGGAATATATAACTTCATTCATTTTCATCATGCTGCAGCAGGATAATAAAATATAAAGTCATATGGAATTAAGTTTAAAAGCCATTCATTTTGAAGCAGTCTCCTAAATAGAAAGTCTTCAGTTCCACCAAATGTAAATGCAATCAAACATGGTCAATCAGCCGAGGATTATTTTAGCTTGATTAGTTCCAAAGGGGACTTAAGAAAGAATTAGGAAAATGAGGCTAATTCTCTTTCTGCTCCTATTTTCCATTAGCAACTTTTGAACTTGTTAGTAATTTTCAAACACATCTGACATACTAGGAAGTGTTCCAAACATAGAATGCTAAATGTGTTCACATTTCATGAAATTGTTGGCCAGACAGAAGACCGAGCAATCCTGTTAATGCCTCCACTGAGAATAAAGCATAAAAAATCAAATCTCCCCTGGTGAGAATACATACACAGGAGAGAACTTCAATATCTGAAGTTAGTGGATACAGTGTATAAGCTGGTATTTTTGTCATAAAACACAATTCTTGGCTTGACCTGACCATATTGCTAGATTCTAACTGGTGGGAATTCTGCTGGAGTAATGACTAAAGAATTAGACTGTGGATGAAAATACCAATCATATAGTCTTCTGAAATGTAACTTATGGTCAACCTTTTCACATACAAAGATCTACAAATTACCTACCTTCCTGCAGACCTCTCTCTGAATTCTTTTTCTTTCCGTAATTCTTCACTGATCTTGTGTATTCTCACTTCCCAAAGTGTCTTCACAGCAGTGAAAGTTCCAAGGCAAACTGCAGTTTCAGTCATGATCCCTACATGTTCAGATCCAGTCACAGGGATCTGACTGTGAATTTCAGGCTCAATGCATCAGTGCACCTGTCAGCTACCAGATGGGGACAGTGACATGAAACTAAAGACTGAAATACCCACTTCGTCTTATTATTAAATTTAGTTAATGTACAGAACTGACAACTGAATTTTAGCAACTGCTTTCTTTAAAAAAAAATAGATAACTGCACCTAGCTACATTTTCTTAAAATAAGAAATGGTATTCCTACAATCTCTCTGCATTCTTAGTGAACAACTGCTCCTCTCAGTTTCTTCCAATGGCAGACTGAGTACTGACTATAATTATTAAATACAGATATGAGCATTCATGCCCTTCCCAGGAGAAATTAAGCTGTTACCTGCAATTCAAGGCAATTAAATCACAGTAGCTGCTTCCTGAGACCTTTGTAACTAAAGGAGTTTTGCACTTTAGAGAAATTGAACTGTCGCTGGATATAAATTAATATACTTTATTTGTATTCATTTTCTTAAATGTTTAACTCATGATAATACATTTTATAGTTAGTAATGCATTACCTTTAAGAGAAGGCTTTTTAAATTCTTCAGTTCTCTCTTTGAATCTTGTAGTTCTGCTGAGTGCCAGGATCCACATTAAAAAAAATAAAATAATTTCAGCCTAAAGTTTTGAAGTCACCTATTCTTTAGTGAGATAATTAATACCTCTTTTCTTGAAGAGCAGAGAAGTAAGATACTCAGTCATCCTAATCAGTGCACCCCTCTTAAAAGCATTCTCATTGCCATTATTGCAGTCATTTGGGAAAGGGTTTTTTTGGGAAATAAACTGCCAAGAAACTGATACTCAGATAAGCTTGGAAAGCTATACTTGGTGCCAACAGGAATGTACCCTGAACACTGATGATCTTAATGCTTTCTTTCAAGTTTCTTACTAATATTTGCAGGGAGAAGAAAGAAACACATCTTACATACCCATTCAAACACAAAAAGGGAGGATAACTTTATTCCAAACAAGCAGGTAAATAACAACAAAATGGAATTTCAGGTCTTTTCACACATGTATTTTCCTACAATTGTTGCATGTCTGTCTTTTAGAGTAATCTCTTCTGTTATATTTATTCCACTGTAAATTTGTGTGGCGTGGATAAGCCACAACAGCTTAGTGAACATTTTTGTGTTCAAGCTGTCTATCGTTCTACTTTATGTTTACTATGTCTTTTGATAACATAATTATTTGTAAAGCTTGATTATACCCAAAGCACTTAATTAAAAATGTGAAGGGCCAATAGTAAGAAATGTAAATTGTGAGGATTGCTTTCTGTTGTAAAGACAGCATTAAAATAAAATTATAATGCTTGAATAAAGAGGAATCTGGTCCAATACATTAATATTAAGGATTCTTAATATTTAAGGAAAAATGGCAGGATTTGACAGGTGAAACACAGCAACCACAGCGTGGCACAATGCAGTTTAGCATTTGGATTCCTAAAGAGGGACTGATCTTTTTTTCCTGGAAAGAGAACATTGTATACTCTT
>NW_009970724.1:10907012-10923515 GCF_000747805.2 Chaetura pelagica
TCTTTCCCTTCCTCCCATAAATGCAATAGTATTTGCTAATTTGAAGGATTAACTTATCTTTCAGTGGTCCTTATAGTAATCACCTTTCCCACTCCTCATCCCAATATGCTACAGTAATGGCAAAGACATTATATGTTGTTTTTTTTTGCTCTGATTTATGGCTACAATTTTAATTTATTATTTCTCAGGATTAAACTTCTGAGATTCAGTGATTTACCTGATCTATTGATTCTTGTTTAGAGACATTTTTTTGAACAAGAAGCCTTTTTAGGTAGAAAACTATAAAACTTTTTTATAGAAACTGTGCAAAAAAAGAGACATTTGTTAATATTTGTACTACTAAAATCAGCATCAGGTTATACAGTTGAAACTACTTATTTTTAATAAAGCTTACATTAAGCAACTCTCTTTTGCTGTGGAAAATATATTTTTAATTAAATACTGTTTCAGAACCATCGAATGTGAAAGAAGGCCTAAGCATATGACTTTGTTTTCAAGGAGATTCAACCATATAACAACAGGACTAGTATGAAAAGCTACTTGTTCTTACGTCTTATTATTTATTAGGAAAACAAAAACCATAACAATCATGCCTTGATGGCCAAAAACTCAGAAATTAATTCCCAAGAATAGCTGTAAAACAACTGCAAATTTACTCCCAAGTAATCTGATCTCCCAGCAACTTCATCTCCAAGCATCTGAAACAGTTTAACAACCTACCTCCATTATTTGGTGTTTTCAAGGATTCCCTGTGACTCGCTGCTTTCCGGGTAAAAGCAGAGATAAATTACACATTTTGTCTGTACTACCAAAACCATATAGAACCCTCTCTCAGACTCCAATGCACTGTCAGTCTAGTTCTAATTTTAACCTGTGCTGAGAATAGAAGGTATCACATGAGGCACTTCTGCAAAACCCCCAAGCATTTACGACTCCTGAAGTCTTTCCAGTTTGCTGAACAAAACTGTACACCCATGAACTCCTGGACTCCCTCAAACCAGGACATAAAAGTAACAAATTATGAACAAAAAGAACAAAGGAGTACTTTTACAGTCCACAGTGAAAAACAAACTAGTTATGAATTCTAAATGACAGTTACTTCTTGTACTCTAGTAATGTTTCTCTGCAAAATAACTGAGCTTCAAAGTGCTATGAAATAGCAAGATTGACTAATTAGACCAGAAAAAGCATTATATTGGGAAGTTTTTTTACTCATTACTTTTTCCCACGCTGAAAAATTTTCTTGTTGAAGAATATTAGTGCAAATTATGAAAGTCAAGACAGAAAAGCAATCTTTATCAGGATGTGCAGAGGGGTTATTACTCACCCCTTTTCATGTTTCCAATCATGAAACATTTTTCACAGAATCCCAGAACCCTTTTGGTTGGAAAAGACCTCTAAAGTCATCGAGTTCAACCATAACCTAACTCTACCAACTATTAACTCTACCAAGTCCAGTGCTTAAACCATGTTCCTAAGCACCACATCTATGTATCTTTTAAACACCTCCAGGGATAATGATTCCATCACCTCCTCGGGCAGCCTACTCAAGTGTTTAATTATCCTTTTAATTAAGAAGTTTCTTTTAGTATCTATTCTAAACCTCCCTGGTGTAACTTGAGTCCACTTCCTATTGCTTGTTACTAAGAGACCAAACCCCACCTTGCTACAACTTCCTGAAAGGAGGTTGTAGAGAGCAATAAGGTCTCCCCCTCAGCCTCTTCTTCTCCAGGCTAAACAACTCCAGTTTCCTCAGCCGCTCCTCATAAAACTTGTGCTCTAGACCCTGCACCAGCTTTTTTGCCCTTCTCTGGACTCACTCCAGCACCTCAATGTCCTCGTTGTAGTGAGGGGCCCAAAACTGCACACAGTACTCAAGGTGCAGCCTCACCCGTGCAGAGTACAAGGGGACAATCACTTCCCTGCTTCTGCTGGCCAAACTAATCCTGATGCAGGCCAGGATGCCTTTAGTCTGGGCATACTGCTAGCTCAAGTTCATCCAGCTGTCAATCAACATACTCAGATCCTTTTCTGCTGGGCAGCTTTCCAGCTGCTCCTCCCCAAGCCTGTAGTGTTGCCTGAGGTTGTTTTGACCAAAACGCAGGACCTGGCACTTGGCCTTGTTGACCCTCATACAAATGGCCTTGGTCCATAGATCCAGCCTGTCCAGGTCCCTCTGCAGAGCCTTCCTATCTTCAGGCTCCCAACTTAGTGTCATCTGCAAACTGACCGAGGGTGCATTTGATCCCCTTGTCCAGATCACTGATAAAGATATCAGAGAGGACTGGCCCCAATACTGAGGTCCCTGGGGAACACCACTTGTGACTGTCCACCATCTGGATTTAACTCCATTCACCAGAACTCTATGGGCCTGGTCATCCAGTGAGATTTTAATCAGTGAAGTGTGCACTGGTCTAGGCCCTATATAGCCATTTTCTCCAGGGGAATGCTGTGACAAACAATGTCAACAGCTCTTCTAATGTCCAGGTAAATGACATCCACAGCCCTTCCCCTCAGCCAATACATGGGTCACCCTGTCACAAGAGGAGATTAGGTCTGTCAAGCAGGACCTGCCTTTCATAAACCGATGCTGACTGGGCCTGATCACCTGGTTGTTCCACACATGCTGCATAATGGCACTCAAGATGATCTGCTCCATAACACATGATCTGCTCCATAACTTTAATATTCTATTTCTTCAAAGAGCCCTTAGAGAAGATAAAAGGAGAACAACTTAGTCAGCATCTTTTCTTTCACCAAATGGAGAGACAGCAATAATCATAGATCATTGTTTGAGGCAGAAGCCACAAAGCTGGGTAATTCTAACCAATTCTTGCAGTAAAGTATAAAACATGAGGATGAGATTTAAAAAAATATTATTCACTTGGTTATAACCCTCTTTCCGTAGAAATAGCTTTTCCTCATTATTAGTCTCGGATTCTAGCATTACTACACAGAACTTTAATCACCAAAAAACCCTTCTCCAGTCCATAACCAACTATCTACATGAACACCAGTGCCAATTTAAAGACATTAAGTGCTTTAGCTTTCAATCTTCTAAGCATTTTGTTTTGTTTTAAAAAGTTATGCAAAAGTAAAAGTGATCCAACAAGTTCTTTGGTATAGGTGTTTCTTCTTTCAGTTACAGTATATATTCAACACCGACAGTGTTTTTTAATCAATGTTTTTTCTTGATCCAAAAAAGTAATAACCAAAATCAAACGATTAATTTCTTCCTCCTCAAAAGAGACACATAATTAGAGCCAGGAAAAAACCCAACAACCTACTTTCCTTTTTACTGGAGTTTTGAGAGTCAAATTTCAGGCTCCTCGTGTCAGCAAAATAATTCTGTCTGAAATATTTAAAAATCACATTGTTGCTTTCTATCATACATTTGTATTTCCTCAATTTATTTATTTCCATGGACATCAGATTAAAGAATACACTATTCAAGCTCAGCCCTTACCATAACAATATAATTGTAGGGAAGTAGCCAGTAGGCTGTGTTCTTTTAGTAGTCTTGAGTGCAGTAGATTCTTGACAATAAGTAGAAATATAAATTTGAGTCACATGTACATGATTGCCTATACAAAATTCACAAATAAAAGCAATACTACAATTTTTTGTGACTTATTTTTTTTTATTTTTATTTAAATCTGATAAAAATGAAATAGGTGATATGCATGATATATTAGCTAAACTTTGCAAGCAATGACCTGTATAAAAAAGACCCTTACACCACAATAGAAATATAAAAAGCACCTTGCATGTATGCTCTCATGCTCCCTCCTCTACATTACCAGCCTTCCTCTTGCTCAGTCTCAGCATCAAGGACAGCAGAGATTCTACCTCTGGTAGCTTGTGCCTTGTATCTTCACAGCTAAATGCAACAGACAACTTTGGTCTACAGTTTTGGAAAATACTCCTGTAGAAGCAGTTTTTGATATACCTAAAGAAAGATTAAAACATCCACTTCATGTCTCACAAACTAATTTTTAGGGCTATGTAACTGTCACTCCTTGTGTCTGTTTGCAGCTTTTATTTCTATAAGGTATTTATATGCAACAGTTTTCTTTAGATCTCCAGTTAAAAAAATCAGTGCAATCCTCATAATCTGTTTAGTTTACCTTAAAGCCAAGTAACTGTTTTCTGTTCTGAAGTCATTAACTTGTATCTATTCATTATGTGCCTTTTATCTGAGGCTAAAAAGTCATTATCTCATACAGCATTTTTTTCATGTGAATTCCTAGTTGTATCTGATTAATCTGTCAAATTCTAGTATCTGAACATCAGTAAAACAAAGCTGTGCAAGTTTTTAGAACACTTTCTGCTTACTGTCAGGCTTACCTAATGACAGAATAACAAATGAGATCCTCCTTTTTTTTTTTTTTCTTTCCTTTCTTTCTTTTTATTTTTTAAGACAGATGATTTCTATAAGAAACAAAAATAACTCGAAAGTATTTAAGAGCTGCAACTACTTCCAGCCTATAAAAACATAGGATATTCTAGAGAGTATTTGGCTCTGACAGTTGTCTATAAATGTTATCAGTAACCATTTTAATAAATAGGGCCTCTTCATTTATAATTTGATAAAGAGCACCTGTGCAAGTAATGGCCAGGAAAAAGTGGACTAACAAAAGACTTGAGAGATTTACTCGTTAAACAACAAAAAGCCCTCTAGACATCTTACAGCAGAAGCTTAAAAGGCATTTTATTTGTATATGATTTTTGCATAACTTCTTTTGGGAATTTTGGATATTATTTTTTAGAATAAATGTGTGTGTCCAACAAGGAAGAACTATGAGTATTTCAAAACCTTCAAAACTGATTAATTTGATTATAAATACTGCAGATGCAGATCAGTGTCATTCAGTCACACCAGACTCACAACCACACATATTATAAAAGGCAAAATGAAGACATTCCATCGGCATGTTCAGAAGTCACACCATGACCTATTAAGTATGACAGTCTGCTGTAGAAGAAATTACAGCATTACTAATTAGAAGAAGTAACAATTAATTGATACCAGCTGCTGAGAACTTTTAACCACATAAAACTATTATATGATGTGAGTAGCAAAGAGCACGTGCTAGCAGAGCCAGCTTTTATAGTCATTCAGTCTAAACCACAAAGTTTAAAGGCATATTCTAGCCATGGTTTCCTTTATTTAAGGTCTAGCAGCATCGAAGCAGGGTTCTCCAAGTAAGATTTCCACAAGTTAGAAAACCGGGCCATTGTAGCTCCGTCAATGATGCGGTGATCAGCTGACCAACTCACATTCATTACCTGTGCTTTATATACTTCACCTTTTCCATTAAATCGAGGAAGAACCTAAAAATCAGAGGAAGGAAACAAAAGCCCAACACATTATAAATACTTTAATTAACAAATCTGTATTTTTAATTGATCATTTTTAAATCTAAATTTAAACATTCTGCTAAATGAGACAGACAGCAGTAGTTCCCTTCAAAAAACACCTTCCCATTATTGTTTGTGCAGCAGATTAGAATATATTGGAAACCTACATAATAAAAAGTCTGCTTCCACCATCATGGAAATACTGCAGCAGTGAACACCATTCTTGACCCAAAAGTTTCTTCCTGAATAGGAATGGCACCTTAGTGCTTAAAGTGACAGATTCCTTAAACCATTCCCTAAACAAGAGGTTCATGGGATGAACATAAAAATGTATTTTAAATTAATGCTAATTTCATTTCCAGCATTCATCTCAAATGTCTATATTAAAGAATTAAAGCCTGAAATTCAGAAAATATGGAACTGCCTTTATCATACAGAGAGTTCTGTATGGACTCAGCTATCTGGGTCATGAAATTAAACTTATCAGTATGTTTTTTTAGTCTCATCTTTTCTCCTTGGTGACAGCAAAAATGCTATTGCCATGCTGCAAAACTTGCAAAAATATACTTACATTCTTCCTTAATAACTAGAAGGCTAAACAGAGATATGAGTGAAATATAACAGGACTCTAGAAAAAAACCACAACCCTGAACCCTTGAGCAACAGAGACTACTATTTAAACATTTGGTATCTCTGCACATTCATCTGAAAACACAGCAAAACTCTTCAATCACAAGCTATGCCATTTGTGTAACATAAAGGGGAAATGTTTATATAAAAAAACAAAGGGTCACTCCACATTTCATTTTCTTTACAGATAACCTTAGTTAAATAAACACTCACACCACTGGGATAGGTAATATACCTGTATCTTTCCAAGTGCTCCAATAGCTACTTCAGGAGGTAGTATCACTGGTTTGGCGTAAGTGCCACCAATCTAGAAAAGAAAAAGATGGGGATGTTAGTTAACAAATAATTTATTTTTTTAAGCAGATGGCCATTTGCATTGCTTGTCCTAGTTTGAGCCAGAATGAAGCGAATTTTCCTTTTACTGATTATTTTTTCTTCAGTGAACTCTCTTTTTAAGCAGCACACAAGTTTTATAGCTAGTGGAGTGATAATGCCTGGATGTTTATGATACTGCTGAGAGACCAAGGACACTTTGCTTTGCTTGTTCAAACTACTGTTTCTAACACCAAGGGAGCAAAAGAGTCGAATCTAAACCCACCCGCAGGAAGGAGCGGACTAGAGGGACGGTAAAACTGGCCAGAGTTATTTCATACATATATGTACCTAATACTTCGTATAAACTCAGGGATTACAGAAGTCAAGCCCCTTCCTTCTTCTTCCCGTCTCTTCCATCCATTTGCTACAGGTTTTGTTCACCGCATATTAAACTTTAAAAATGTAGTAATTTCAGAAGTGGTTTTCAGATGTTAATTCTCACTTTTCCTCTACTTACTGTGCCAATATTCGAAAGGGTGAATGTTCCCCCCGTGAGGTCATTTGTTCCCAGTTGGCCTGCAGAGCCCAAGGTCTGTAGGCGATTTAATTCAGAGGCAATTTCAAACACACTACAGACTTGAACATTTTTCACATTGGGGACAATTAAACCTTGCTCTGTGTCCATTGCAACTCCAATATTGTGCGAAGCCTGCAACAAGTTTCATTAACCAGACATTACCACAAGCAGTAACATAAAATGTATTTTACATTAAAAAATCACTTGAATAATGTCCTTTCTATATATTATTTTAACCTAGAAAGTGTTGTCTGTAGTAAGCAACTCCTCTATACAATTCTGAGGGGAGAAGGGGATGTAAATTTTAAGTATTAACTTTCCACATCAACAAAGTGCCAAACTGATTTTGGCAACTGTGCACTCAGGAAATACAAAATCCTGGAATCAATTTTGCATGGAAAATACTTCACTTTAGAATTATTATATGAGTAATAAAATATTACTAGCGGATTTTAAAGAGAACACCAAAATTCAAAAAAAAAGGAAACTGAGTTGCCCTTCATTTGCTAGAAGGAATATATATGGATTCATCTGAAAAATACTGATAAAACAGCATAAAAGGAGTTTTTATTGCAAGGAGTATGTACACATCACTTAAGAAAACAGACATTCGCTGCCCAGAAGTATCAACTCAGTACCATGTACCAAAAATAAATAATTTTTATCAAAACTGAGTTTAAAATATGACTTCAATACACGAGTGCTGGAACAGTGAAATCACTGTGCCATTACTTTTAAATTACTGCATTAAATTTTAAATGTTCTCATTTTAAATGCCTGTCCCATCTTCAGGTAAAAAACAGGAAATCATTATATTAATACGCTTTTTTTGAGGCAAGTCTGAATAATAAAATGACTCTCATTAAACAAACTACTGAAATAAGATCAACAGTAAATTAAATCCAATCTTAAAATGTGGACACAAATTATTTTCCAGCACAACACTGTAACTTTGGTTCTTACAATTATCTCAAACATTCTGAAAAGCCCTTGTTAGCTGTTAGGTTACGTTAGGTTTTCTGATCACAACTTTTATCAGTAGTTTACAAACCTTATATGTGACATTTTGACAGCTTTCATCCAAAGAAGCATTAAGAATAGGATACTGCAGTAGTCCCAGAGAGGCTGCCTGTTAAATATAAAAGGGAAAAAAAGAAAGAAAGAAAGAAAGCTTTTTTATATTTTATAAGCAGAGAGATGCATTAAAACGAAGGAATAGCAAGAGACAATTTAGATTAACAACAATACGGATTTTCTCAATGCAATCAAATTTGGCTTCAACTCTCCTAAGCTTGTCTGATAATATTCTGTCATTATTAGGAGAGCAGAAAAAAAAAAGACTACTTATATAAAAAACAAATATACATCAGACAGACATTTAAAAAGTGATAATCCCTTTCCCAAGTATTATTGAATCTGAATTTTTATTTCTGTTCCACAATTCAAATCAAATACCCAAGAAAAAAGTTAGGAGATTCAGCAGCAATGGCATTCTCAGCTCTCCACTTCAATGACAACTATTTCAAGGAAATAATATTAATTCCCCCTTATAGAGAGTGAGCAGAATGAGTGCTTACCTAGCACTCTGATGGAAACAGCAGTACTAGAAGTTTCAGACTAAGCTATGCATTTTATGAGTAGGTCAGGCAGTGCATCTGCTTTCAGTGATGCCAACAGTTGGAAATGGAACCATGGTAACTAAATGAGTGCAAGTGCCTGGTCTCCCAAACAACAGATAAGACATTCTAATCCACCTGAGAGGTTCATTACCAAAAAAAAATCTAACAACAATAACAATAATAATCACACAGAATGTGAGGGGTTGGAAGGGACCTCTGAATTATGCATTTCTGGTGAGGTTCCTTACAATGGAGCTTGTAAAAAATACTGAGTTTCCAAAACTTGGTTTGTGTAATTTAAACACTCTGTGATGCTTAGTCCCATAATTTATACTACTTTATTTGCTCTATCCTTCTCCATTAATATTTCATAATTTTTCCATTATACAACTCTAACTATGATTTCAACAGTAAATTCATAAGTGGTTCAATAAACAAGAAAAGCTGAGACTTTTCTTGTGGCTTGTTAATATTCAGATGCTAGAGAGAAGCTCCCAACTTACAACAGTGATCAGATTCCAGCAAAATCAGCCTAAGTACTCCATAGAGTGCTCTGCTGCACATCTCACCTTTATGAAGAAAGGCATAAAGGAAAGTTTAACCCCACGGATTTGTGCTAGAGGCTTCAGCTCTTCTCGCAGCTGAACAAGCTGAGTCAAATCAATCTCATCACAATAACCAAAGTGAGGTATCTTCAGGGCAGCACTCATAGTCTTTACCATTGCCTTCTGAAAACCTGGAAAACATTCATCAATTTCTTAAACCAACCTTCTGGGAAGTTATGGTGAAATTTCAATTATTTGTTTTCATTAAACAAATCACTTAACTTAAAAAAACTGAAGCAAACCAATACACAACCACAACAAAAAAAGGACAGGGTAAAGCTCACATATAACTAAATTTTTACAACTTTAGTATTTCAGATTATATTACCTCATATCTCTTCTATGCACGTATGTATTTGAAATCATAGTACAGTAATCTGCACCACTCTTTTGTGCCTCTCCAAATAAACATTGCCTGAAAGGCAAGCAAAAACCTTTCATCTTCCTCTTATAATGTGGTTTTTCTTATGTTAGTGTCTTTTGCTAATCTCTTTTCCCAAAGTGTGAATGCTGAAGTATGGCATTATAAAGCACTGATAAACCCTTAGCTTTACTGCACTTTGCCAGTAATTGCTTAATGATTCATACTGTGACAAATTCGAATGTGTTTCAGAATGCCTACCTGTTTCAGCATACATTTGAAGAAACACTACACAAACGTGCAAGTGTAACTTCCAGCTCAATCCCACCCAACCAAGACATGAACAATCATTTCATAAAACAATAATATCATGCAACACCTTTTTTATAGAGCATGTTTTCCTATTCCTCACTTGCAAGACAGTAACGTGAAACACACTTCCATCAAAAGGATTCAACTGTTCATTGAGTAATGTTTACTAGTAACCTACTGTGAAGATTTTAGATTTCATTATTTACCTGTTACAGGTTCAGTTTTATCTTTTCCTGAAAACACAATGGGTCTGGAAACAGGTACAGGAATTTTGCGTGCTTTCTCCTTCAGAGCAGCAGGCACAGTCTCTGATTTTGGCAGAGGTGGCACAATTTCAGCCTTCGGTGAGGGTGGTAGAATAGCTCCCGTTTGTTTGGCTAAGTAATTGAGTATGTCTTCTTTAAGGATTCTGTTATCTTTCCCTGTTCCAACAACTTCACTCAATTTAATCTGAAAAGTACATAACAAGCTTTGACACTTTCATTTTCACAACAATATAAAAATACCCTGTATTGGTAGCTACCCTTTAAAATTATGCAGTTACTGATCTAACATACCTACAGTTTTCTTTCCTATTCTATGTCTTATTAGGTACTCAGCACTGTTCAAATAATCCAGAAGGCCCACTAGGTGTCTAACTGCATATTTTAAGGGGGAACTAGGAATACTACTTACCTCTTAACTACCTCATAGGATCAACAGTAAAATACTAACTAGAGGAAAGCTATTTGTTACTTAATTTTCTCTACCTTTTGTTTTATTTTTCTCCTAAAAATGCACCAAAAGTTTTCAAAATCAATGCAATATTCATAGATTCATAGTAAAAAAAGAGTTAGAAAAAAGCTTAGAAGATAACCTAGTACATCCTCTGCTCGAATACAAATCTGAAAAACAGAACAAGGTAGCTAAAGCTGAGATTGCATTTTCTCTTCCTCCTTCCTCTATCCCAGGAATCTATTCTGATACTTTTATAATTTTTGCTATAAAAAGGTTTTTGTAATCTCCAGCCTGAAGCAACCCAGCTGCATTTAAAGCTCAGTAATTCTTTTCCTATCCACCATAATCATCACAAAGCACAATCCACTTCATCTTTACAACAGGTTTCATACTTCTGAAATGTAAATGTTTTGAAAACAAGTAATTTCTCACTGCATCTTCCTCCAGATGAACATTTTCCCAGTCAGTCAAACCACTACATAAAAAGATGGATAAAATGCAGCAGGACCCAATTCAGCAAACTTACGTTATTCTCCATGGCCAGACGACGAACTGCAGGGGTTGCTAATGTTTTATGACCTTTTATCTCTTGGTGAGTGTGCTCTTCATGAGACATAGGAGGTGTTTCAACAACATCTTCTTCTGGGGCAACACCTACAAACAAAAAGAAAAAAATTAACTTTACTATATTATAAGCATTTGTTATATTTCAACCCCAACTGTTCTGTGATTCTGAGATAGATGAAGTTTTTAAGATTGATTTTGAGTTACTATGGCTGGGAACACAGCATGTTAAAGGCTGCTACTTACGCTCAGTTTTTCATAGGAACTTCCAGCTTTTTAGATTTTAAATCCTAGTAACATATCACAGCTTTTTCTACTTAATTTTATTGCGTTGTAAAGGGGGAAAAAATAATTAAGTTTTAAGATTTTCAGCACAAAAAAGTAAACTCCTCTGTCACCAATGTTTTTACGAAAACAAATATAAAATACACAAGAGGGGAAAAAAAGGGCTTACAGTACCTTTTGAAGCATCAATTTCAATGTCCACTAATGGTTTTCCAACAAAAGCAATTTCATCTAAATTGTAATGGAGTTTTCTAATGATGCCGTCATACCGACTAGTAATAGTAACAGAAGCTTTATCGCTTTGTACTTCACAGATGCTATCAAACTGGGACACGCTGTCACCTTCTTTTATGTACCTAAAAGAAAAGACACAGGCGAGTATAAAACATATTAAGTATCAAAACCTATGCTGTGTATTCTTTTGGTAAGTTCATTAGGTACATCCCCACAACATGAAAACACATTCCAGATGAGAAGACAAATTCTATATAATGGATACATTTGCTATTTTCCTTTGGCCTGACTGTTCCAGAACCCTTTGTTGTGTGAACTGACACAATTTTTTTAGGATACCATCACACATATATTTTTACTATTATTTTAGTAAAGTTTTCTTGACAGACTATAAGCCATGTTAAAATTAGCGCATCTTAGTTGGAATCTAAGGAAGTTTTCACCTACCTGTACAAAGAACGGGGCATTTCAACACTGCCTTCCTTCACTGTACACTTTGATTTTGCTTAACCCATTAATTACTGGCTTTTTACAAAGAACTGAAACATTCAAGTCTTTTTCTAAAGTCAATAGAGAAGGGGTATAGGGTAAAATTATGTGGATTCTCCACACTAGTCATTTGTTTCCAAAGTTCAGCTTAAGTAAATATAATAAAAGACAGACCACCTGTGCTCTAAAGATATTAATCACTGAAGGAAAGCCTATATACAGCTGCAGCATCCCATTCCTTCTATCTTTCCCACTCCTAAATAAACAGATTGCAAACAAACAAAATGCAAAGCTCAGTATATACAAGGCTTTAAACTGTGAAAAATGAAACTTGAAGAACTTCACTAGGAAGCATTCTCAGATACATAACTGATCATACAGCTATTAAACTGCTTCCTGATTTCTTAGTATATTTCTAAGAAAGAAGAGCTTACCATTCTTTTACAGTCACCTCCGTAATCCCTTCTCCAATGTCAGAAAGTTTAAACTGGACAATTTGGCCACATGAAACTTAAAACAGACAATAAGGAAATATGGGATGTTTAATATTAAATACAAGGTATCAGATAGAAAAATCTGAAAGCATCAGAAATAGTCTACAAACCAGCCATATATGAACCACTAACATAACACCCATAAAGTAGCAAAATAAAATAAATTATTTTATTATGAAAAAGATTACCAGCAGATGTTCTGAATAATCGTTGCTGATGACTAAACTTGAGGGCAGATTTGTCAAACACGCACACATATTTTGATTTTATAAAGCGAATGCTGCTGCACGATCTAACACGGTGAATGCAAACCTGGGGAGAAAATTCTCAAGTGTTAATATAATGGACTGAGGAATACAGAGCTCTTTTAATATTCCTGAAAAAACGGTAATACTAAAATAGTTTAATTCTAGACTATATGAGAAGTTCTTCTGGAAACATAATCATACCAAATACATACTGAATGTACAATAACCATTAAATTAGCAGAAGCTTTGGCAGATTTTTAACTTCTTTCACTAACACAACACATGGGGAGATCAAAGCCACAATAACACAACCAATTAACAAAAATCATGACAAGATCTGGTAAAAGATTCATACTTGCTATTGTTTCTCTAAGCAATTAGTTTAATCAAGACACACACACAAAAAGCATACACAATATCAACTACATCAGCCATCTGAAATATTCTTATCCAGAATGGATATTGGAAGGATCCCCTGGACTGCAGGAAAAATCAACGTATTGTTCTTTGTCAGTACTTATTCCAATCAAAGGTTGATCAGAAGTACTAATTAGAAGGGACATTCACACCAGAGGGCACAGACAGTTGCCTTTTCATTTCTTTTAATCCATAGGAGGCAATGATCTTCAAGTAAGTATCAGTTCACATCAACTTGAATTACATTTTTTAAGAACTTCTTCCATGGTTACAATTACGTTTACTTAGAAATCAACTTTAAGGGTCAACAGAATTTTCTGAAAGGTTCTTCAGGCAAAACTTTATGCTTTAAAGCATCACGTAATCAGTCATGATTTTGGTCAAAAGCAAAGCCAGTAGCACTTGCATTGACATAAACAGGCATATCATTAATCTCAACAAAAGTTAGTTCAGACCCTTTCTTATTTAGTAAGATTTCTTAAATCTAACGTAATTCTGGTGTTATGTTGTCTTAGAGTGCTGAAAAATTAATAAAAATAATAAATTATCTGTATATACAATCTCTAATTAATTTAGAGATATGAAAAAATTTACGTGCTACAATGTACCTCAAGTAGCTCAAAACTGTAAAATTTAGAAATTATCTTCTTAGAGGACCCAGAAAACAGCACACCTGTATGGGAAAGTTTATTTTAACTTCTTTTTTAAAAAATACTTCAGTAACTACAGAGCACATGAAACTTCCTGATTGCCCTCCCCCTCGCCCCCAAATGCTTAACTATTTTATATTACACCTTTTAAAGTAGATTATTCAGAAAAATGTGCAGTTCTGAACTGATGATGGACACATTTTCTACACTATTTAGCATTGCAAGTTGCATTTAATATAACCTCTCTTTTAGGCACAAAAATTTATACAATATATTCTACCATAAAGGACACAACAAAGTAATACTGAGTTTTCAGTTGCCTGGTAAGACTGTATCTACCAATCTAGAATAAGTATTTTTCCAATTCCTACAATGAGCTAACAGTAAAACTCTTTCATTAGTCCTCCAAACAACTTCCCCTATTAACAAATAATATAAAAAGATAATTTTAACCTATGACAAATCTCATTTCATGAACACATTTAAAATTCTTATTCAATTACCAAACTGGTATAAATATACATCTTCACAAGCCTATTTTCTCCTTTTTAAAATTCTATTCTTCCTTCCACTTAACGGTTACATTTTTTTTGTCCAACAAGATATTTTGTCCCAAGCTTATAATAAAATTCTTTTCTCTTTATATGACCTTTCATGGAAAACATTCAATATTTACCTGTGAAGATGATCACAAGGAGCACATCAAATCTCTGAACTATTTCTAAATGTGAAGTTTCATAATGCTTTCCATGTGTTTTTAACATTTGGTAACCAATGCAGGTAGTGAATTAGTAATGTCACTGCCAAAAAAACAGACTGGTTTTGTTACAGAAGAGTTTCAATGCTGTTTCAAATTATATTAGTAGGAATAATTCAAAACTACTACAAAAAATTGAATTTTTTTGGTTTGCAGTTTTGCACATTCTCTACTAAAAAGCTGGTGTGCTAGTATGTTAAAGCAGCAACACAGAACCCAACCTCTTCATAGAACAGTGTTCCTTTCTAACGGGGGAAAATGAAAATCCATTAAATAAGCCGTGCTTATTAATTTCAGTATTTAATCTCCAGAATATTATTTTCTGTGTAATGCCAAATAAAAAAATAACAAATGCATATAAAAGACAAAAATCAATTCTAGTATCAACAGCATAGCCATCTATGTATCCTGATGTCTGGAAAAATACAGCACTACCCATTATGTTTATGTCACCACTGCTACACTATATGACAATTTAAAGGCAATAATGCCACAGTAAGAGAACACCTTTCCTGCACAAGTCCTCAAAGTATGGAGTTACCGTGGGAAGAAGAAAATGATGGATCACTCCAGTCTCTCACTGACCCTGAGGGCACATCAGCCACTTGTTGACTGAGATTCATGGTTTTAACCAAGATAACATGGGAGCTGTATGCTGTATGGGAGAGAACTGCCTTGCCCTGTTTGGCTCAGTTTTGGTTATCTCCTCAGAAAGAAGCCACCCATGATTTTCTAAATCACTTCTAGTCCTAAAAATCTACTGATTGCCTCAGAACACAGTGGTTTTTATGCAGCCTGAAAGCAACCAAGTACCTGAGGAAATAACAGTGAATTTCAAACTCAAAGCGACAACTTGTGCTCAAAGGCAATGACTTCTCATTAAAGGATACTCCTTTATAGAAGTCTTTTGACTTGCTGTCACAATATTTACATCGGTCTTGTTCTGCATACATATTCTGTATCTCCAAGTACATAGTTGCCTATTTCCTAAACCAATTCCATGGTAGCACATTTCAGTCAGACACTGTTCCTCACCTAAATAACTGGCACCGTGTCCTAGTGCCCAGGTAACCCTTACTTCCCTACTACTTAACACAAAGACCCGAGTCTCCTTTCTTTTAATCTTCACAACTTACAGCCTGCAATGGACACCATCACTTTGCCCTTCCTCTTGCTAAGCCAAGTGTTTGCAAAAGCACTGAGAATATTAAAATAAAGCCCTTTAATACTTTCATAACCATATTATTTTTCAGATCTTGTAACTGTTTCATAGTAGACAGTCACAAGAAGTATATTGTCTAGCAAAATTCAAAATGTGCTTGCAGGAAACACAAACTCAGATTATTTTACAAGAATATATTTCACAAAACAGCATGAAATAATTGAAAACGAACACTTTTTACTGCAGCAGGAAGACTATAATACAAGAAGGCAGAAGTGACTCTTCGTGACATTTTATGAGATTTTAAGTGTCCTAACAGGCAGCCAAGTATATTCACTTGCTACAGTATGGCAAGGTATCTCAACTACTTAATTTGAAGGCACCAAGGCTCCTGGGATTCAAAGAACACAGGTTCCCTTTCAGTGTGTGAGCCACACCGCCTCCGTGCACAGGTTTGCAAAGGGCCTGATGCACGGGCGGAGCGGCTGTAACGCAGCGTAACACACTGAATCCGGTGACCAAGAAATAAAACCTGAGAAGGCTGTCAGTGGGTTATTACAGGAGGCACACGTCTCTTTCACGGGAGACACGGGCAACAGGGAAGGCATTCGTGGGCAGCAGCGCGGGGCAGGGCGGACCCCAGGGAGCAGCGGGCAGGCTCCGCCGCAGGGCGAGGCCGCGGGGCGCACGGTCACCTGTGCCGCCG
>NW_009970724.1:10923931-10924408 GCF_000747805.2 Chaetura pelagica
CCGGCTGCCGTCCGGGAAGCGCAGGCGGTGCCTCGGCGCCGTCACACGGGACCTAACGGGAGGGCGTCACCGGGCTTCCCGCTGCTGTTAGGCGTGCGGCTGCCCTGAGCCGAACTGGCGCGAAGGGCAGAGCGAAAGACCCAGCCTTTACCGGTACACCTGTAATAAAGTCCCAAGTGTCACTGCCAGACCCACACGCGTACGTCTCTCCGTGCTCCTTTTAAGAGATCTCGCTTCTGGGTAAACGTACTCGTTGGTCACCGTGAGGGCAGGAGTCCGGCCGTCCTTGCGGGGATGCGGCACAGGGCACCGCGGGGATGCGGCACAGGGCACCGCGGGACGCGGCACAGGGCACCGCTCCGGCCTGGCGTGGCCCTTGGCCTGAGCCTCGGGGCAGGTACAGGCATGGCCTCCTCAGGAACGCCGAGACGCCGCCGCTCTGCCCTGTGCCGGGGCGTGGCCGGTAACGCCGGGGGG
>NW_009970724.1:10925127-10949030 GCF_000747805.2 Chaetura pelagica
CGGCCTCCGGAGGAGGCGGCGCAGCCCCGGGGCCCCTCCCGCAGCGCAGCTCCCCCCCCGGCCCGGCCCCTCCGGCTGCCCCGCTCGCACCTGCCGGGCCCCGCGGACTTACAGACCCTCTAGAAATGCTTTCAGAGGCGTTAAGGAGGTTACATGGTGTGAAACACGAAACGCAGCTGAAGTCATGTAATGCCTCAGCAAAACGTGGTTCACCAAATGTAAAGTGTTATGAGTAGTTCGTGTCTTTCCTGTTTAAATTACTCAAACAAACAAATGCAAGCACAGCATGACAGATAAACAGCAAAACTGTTGGCTCTCTAGGGGCTCTGGCAGCTGGTTATTGGCTTGGCTCCAGTTTGCTCTTGCCACCATTCTCCCACTGTTTTGTTCAAGCATTTATCGTGTTAGGACAAGCGGCTGCTCCTGCATCTCTAATGTCTGGACTTATTCTAATGGAAAACACCAGAATCCTGCAAATTCCAGAATGGCCTGACTTCTATTCCTTTGGCTCATATGAACTCAGGAGAAGTACTGTAGGAACTAGATAAAATCTCTGATCCTTGTTTGATCTGAAATTTGCAATAGTAATAGGTATTTGCTGGTGTTTAGTATTCATAGAATCATAGAATTGTTAGGGTTGGAAGGGACCTTAAAAATCATCTAGTTCCAACTCCCCTGCCATGGCCAGGGAGACCTCCCACTAGACCAGGTTGCTCAGAGGCCCATCCAACCTGGCCTTGCAAACTTCCAGGGATGTGGCTTCCACCACCTCTCTGGGCAACCTGTTCCAGTGTCTCACCACGCTCATGGTGAAGAACTTCTTCCTAATGCCTAATCTGAATCTACCCACTTCTAGTTTTCATCCATTCTCCCTAGTCCTACCACTTCCCAACATCCTAAAAAGTCCCTCAGCAGCTTTATTTTAATGTAACGTGAGAATGTAGTCTACTTGCACATATCTTTAACTTCCTATTGTCACTCCAAGGCCTCAACATCTGTCTGGATTGGAGATGGTTCGAAGTCTATGTGAGGGGAAGCTGGAAGGTGGAGAAATTGGCTCAACAGAAATAACCTTCACGCCTGGGAAGATCAAAGGTGGAACCCACATAGCAGATACAAAAACAGCAGGGTATGTCTTTGTGGAAAATGACTGACCTGTAGCTGCTTCTATATGCTTTTCGTAACTTCAAAATTACCATAAACAAGCAGAGAAAAAACCCACAAAAACATGGGTAATGAGCCAAAATATGTGCTGCCTGAGACAGGTACCTGTGACCAAAGAACTGTTAGTGTAGGCAGCAATGTATGAATAAGTACATGCAAATTCAGTAGTTTCAAAATTACAATTGATATGCAAGTTGAACACTTAATTAATGTTAAGCAAAAAACAACTGCCCATGTGTTTAAAAATTTAGACATTATTTTCTTATATTAGTATACCACATATGAGATCAAATGCATCAAATCAGATAAGTATCTCACATTCATGAGATTTGAAATAATCCTTCTCATGTAATACAGAAAATTTTAAGATTTTACTTACGGGTGTAATGGTAGCATATGGGACACTAGTCTTTTGGAACTGGGAACATATTCAATCCATGGTTCTTTGAGCCTGTGTTCCTTCTATACTTCTGTGTTGTGTCCTTTGTTCTTGGAATCTGTTGCAAAGGCAAGTAAATGGGTTTAGCAATGGAAGGCTGGTGTAAACAGTTGTTTGGAAGCACGAATCAGGTTAGGCACAAGATAAGGTTTGCTTTAAGTTAAGAGGAATATTCTTCAGAGCTGCAATAGTATAAACAACCAAGATAGTGCCTTTTACTCAACTAAAAAAAGTTTGAGTAAGCAATAGTGCAGCAGAATTAGTAACTAAGCACAAGCCAAAAAAAAAAAAGGAACTTTATGGTTCAGAAACATTTGGAAGTTATTTAAGAAAACAAACACGTTTTATTCAGTGCAGTGGTTATTACTCTTTTCACAATTCAAATTTATGTTTGAAACCCCTGTGAGATAACTTTTGTTTTGCTGATCAAACTTACCTTTGGTAAATTTAATTTGGAAGTTTTTCATTAACTGTGAAATATGGAGAGATTCAGTGATAGAGGAATCTTGTATCTAACAGGCACATGTTTATGTGTGCTGACCAGCTTCTAAGAAATTTTTGTATTTTTTAAAATATTTTTTGTTACTCAACAGCATTGAAAGGTTAATATTGCTACCTAAGCCTTTTCTGCTCTTATTTGGTAGCTAAACCTGCAGTTTCCACAGTCCCATCACTATACAAGTAAGCTACATTACTACTTCAAACAAGAATATTAAAGATGCAATTATTGTGAAACAAAAACCTTTGCATTTAGGCTTGCTAAAGACATGAAGTTTTATATTATTATTTTTTAAAAGACATTTTCTTTATAGATAATGTTCAAATACTTACATGCTTTGAAAAGTCATTTGCCTTTGGTATGTAGTGATTCTATGGATTATAACTGCACAACATTTTAGTATCTTATCGTTGCTTTTAGGAGTGTGTGTCTACTGATGCAGGTAGCAATGCCCTGTGTGCTGTTTGCTGCTTCTCCATCAGAACTTCATTTAAAAGGTGGGACTAATGCTGAGATGGCTCCTCAGATAGACTACACAGTCATGGTAGGGAAAAATTTATTTGGCTTGGTGCATCTTTCATGCATTTACATGCAATGTAACTACTGTACTTCTGTTGCTCTTATTCCAAGTTTGTTTGTAATTATGGAATTAGGTATGGGAATGTAACACTATTAGTGTACTGTGTGTAGGGGGCAACCAGTGTTTCATGGAATTCCTTGAAAGAGCAACTACTCTGTTTGTAATCACTAAAGAAAATTTCACTTAAAATATATTATTTATTCTAGAAGTGCTGTGAATTGTTAAGAATTTTTCTTCCTCTTTCCATAAGAAAATCCTTTTACCCAAGTGTCATTCAGAACGAAAGTGTGAAGAATGTTAAGTACACACTGTATGGATGAGACTGGCTATCTTTGTTTTATGATGTAACTGGCCTTTTGCATTTAACTTTTTTTTTTTTTTAAGACTGTGTAAAATAGTAGGAAATTATAAATGTGAAATAGATTCACTCTGTGTTTTTATATATGCTTCTTTTGCAGGTTTTCAAGCCAGTAGTTGAAAAGTTCAATTTTACATTTAATTGTGACATAAAAAAGAGGTGAGTTACGGAGACGTGGCCGAGGCAGCCGTTACTGATCCAGTGTTTGAGCACGGAGGCTCAAGATGCCCTTAAGTTGAGGGATGAATTTCTAAGAACTGAGCTAAGCTGCATTAGCTGCCCATGTCTATTGTCATCATAGGATTAATGTGATATTGTGCTTTCCTGTCTTTTTTCATTGCTGAGTCTTCAGCTGGTGTTAAATATTTCCTGTGGTTTAACCCTGAGGGGGGAATCACATGCTGAACAGGCAGTTTTTCTGAGGTGCCAGTTATGTTCTTGTTAGGTAGTTAATAAGATGTGTATTGTGAGGTAATACTTTTAGAGAACCTCATTCTATTGTAAAGATTTCTAAGGCACACATCAAGAAAATTCATATGTAAAGTAACAGAGAACATAAATATGTATAATGAAATATATGAAGGCACATTTCTTGGTTTCCCTGTGATCTTTGCATTTAATTATATCTGATTACTGTTTCTACATAGGGGCTACTATCCTCAGGGAGGTGGTGAAGTTGTAGTCCAGATGTCACCAGTCAAAGAGCTGAGCCCAATAAACTTAACAGATCGTGGCACAGTGACAAAGATATATGGAAGAGCATTTGTTGCTGGAGCACTGCCTATAAAAGTAAGTGCTGATAATAGCCCTGGTAGTTCCCAACTTCATGTATCTAAACAAAATTGCATGTAATCTGCTTATCATACCTCTGCTCTTCCTGTATTCCACAGTCTTTCACATACAAACTAACTAGCCTTATTCAATGGTTTCCATTATTCAGGCTGTAAAATATAATTTTGGACATTTCAAAAATGCATGGATTGCACAGCAATATGATAGCAGCTAAAACAGGAAATTAAAATGGTGTCCTTGCTATGCTTCATATGAATGGCTCCTTCTCACACACAGGCTAGGAATTAGTAGAGTGAGGAAGTGGAGAAACTGAGTTACTTTTTGAAGAGCTGTGGACTGCTGGTTTTGGTCGCAAAATCTTCAAACCTATGAATATTGGCAATGACTGGGTCACAAAGATGGCATAAGCTTCATCTTGCCCCCACCTGCCTGTGATTTAAAATTGTAATTTTATATATCTTATAGGATATTAATCTATCCTGTACATATTAATTGTGAGGTGGTTTTTTTTACTATCTAATGTCTTGAGATAATAGAGGCTAAAATAAAATCTTTCTTACTATGAATGGAGAAAAGTTCTTGAACTTCAATCAATACTGAAGCTTTTACATACATCACTAGAAACATAATTTGTTCAGCATTTAATGTTACCTTAATTTTGTGGGAAAAATCTCAGAAGAGATGATCTTCAGTGCTTGCTTGTAGGGGTATTATAATAATCCTTTTTTTTTCTAGTTAATAAAGTACCCTCTGTAATTCAGGCATTCACTGTAATAATTAGACATGAGGAAAAAATTAGTCATGTAATTTAATCAATGTTTTTATCCCTTGTGTTGTTAGCTGGCAAAAGAAATGTCAGCAGCAGCAGTGAGATGCATCAGGAAGGAGATCAGAGATCTTTACATCAACATTCAGCCTGTTCGAGAACCTGATGATCAAGCCTTTGGGACTGGAAGTGGAATAATGTAAGATGAGCCCATACTTTCTATTGATACTTGTAACATTGCTGGTTGATTAGTTACACCTTGGTTACCAATCTGATAAATACAGTATAATGTGGGTGATTTTGTTCTTAATATTGGTTCTATTTTTTTCTGTTTAGTGTTGTTGCAGAGACTTCAACAGGTTGTTTGTTAGCTGGGTCATCACTTGGCAAGAGAGGTAAGGGTTTAATGAAGTATACCCCTTTCAGAATAAACTTAATGAACTATTAACAAACAGGAAGCTGAAGTATCATCTGTTCAAAGATCTGATGCTTCGAGTGTTGCATTTTTTAAATGGATGCTGTTTAGTTACAAAGGACAGTGGAAATGAGCAGATTCTAAATGCAGTAAATGGAATCTTACACTTTGTACTAGGTTGCTTCTGCATAGTGAGAAAAAGCACAAAATTTTCAATTCACTTTTTATCAGAATGGATTGTTAAGGATCACTGAGTTGAAAATGCTTCTGCAGTTTAAGAACATACAGTCTCTGGTTTACCTATGAAGTTTTTGTTCAACAGTAAATCTAGACGTGTATCTAGAATAAAAGCAATAGAAGTTATTTGGTTTTAAATGGTTTGAATAAAATGTTTCTTTAAGTGGAGCTACTTTCTTTTCACTGTTTAGGAAGTATGAACTATTTGGCATCATAATATGGGGTTTTTAAAGCAGACATTTGAGGGAAGAGCATGGAAATAAGGTTTAAAAAGTTGATAATGTCTTGATTTTTTTTCCTTCTATATTTATAAATGTTTAATAATTGGTAGCATCCTAATCTCCTGGATTCCTCTGTTAGGAAAGAATGCAGACAAGGTTGGCATTGAAGCAGCTGAGATGCTGCTCAGAAACCTTAAACATGGTGGAACTGTTGATGATTCTCTGCAAGACCAAGTAAGGCTCTTGTATGTGTTTACATGAGGTCAAAGTGGCAAGAACATGAATGAATGTATTGCTTGTGGAGAATATAAATCTGAGCATGAAAAGAATGTAGATTTCAAAGTTACATGGTATATCCATAGGTAGGCATGGCTTTACATAATTTTTGATAATTAGAAGTCTTAGGAAGTTTCCAGGTATGGTCACAACTTCACTAGAATTAGCAAATTGCATGCAGTTCGTAGGAACCACAGATGGTCCTAGCTGTCTTTGTACTTAAATTTTCCCTTCTGGTAAATCTTAGTAGATATGGAAGAAAAAGGTAGGAATTTTCTTCTGTTTGGCACTCCATGTAGCAGAGTAAAAATAGCCCCTGGTTATATATTAAGAATTATACTCAGTGAAACTATTAGAGAACGTAATATCTAGGAGGTGTTTCTGTTTGTCTTGCTTACATAGTTTCATTTGAGAACAAAGCCCCTCCACTATCTTATTTTCAGTAACGCAGCCTAATAAGAATCTTGGGCTGTTCTAGATAGGATGACATTACCTCTTAGGTGTAAACACCTGGACACACATTACTATTATGTAGTATAATATGAAGTATTTAGGTCTTGTAGTCATTCTACTTTTTCCAAAGCATGCACAGTAAAATTGGTGGAAACATGCCACAGCTGGATGCAGTGTATATGGAAACTGCTCGGATTTATGTCACGCCTCACAGAGTACTTGCACATCATGGTGATATTTGTAAATCAAATTAGATTTTTAATATCTGTCTAGTGAATATGTGATTAGAAAGTGTTAGAATTAACATAAAGGTAATCTACCAGTCTGGAATCTGACATGACTTTGGGGAATTTCAGGGCAGGATGGTGAAGAAGCGCAAAATTAAATGTAGTAACAGGAATTCAGTGGCAAACTCCACTGAGAAAAAGAAGCAGACCTTCTGTAATAGGCTTTACAGTAGTAATTTCCAAGCTTCTTGAGCCTTGGATCCTGCATAAGACTCAGCAGCATGAACCTTTATGAAACTTGGCACATTTTTACATCTGGATGGAAACATTTTTACATCTACAGATGTTTTTCTTTTCTTTTTTTTTCTTAATCAATATTCGTAGGATTTGAAGAGTTACTTAACAATTACCTTTCCCTCCCTTTCAGTTGATCATTTTCATGGCACTTGCAAAGGGAGTGTCTAGAGTGAAGAGTGGACCAATTACACTTCATACTCAAACAGCTATACACTTTGCAGAACAGCTAACAAAGGTCAGTCCAAAAGTTTGGGAGGTTTTACCTACTGGTTTTCATCCAGGCAATGTACAGTTTAGCAAGCATTGTGAACTAAACTAGATTATGGAGGACAAGCATTGATAAAATAATTGCTACAATGTTTATATAGGCATTTACCTGTAGAAAGTGAACGTACTTCAGAGTTAAATGCCTTTGGAATGGTTAGTTACTTTTACCACCTTTATTTAAATAGTTTTTAATTAAATCAGTCAAAGCTGTAATACACATAAATGCATGGCAATTTGTTTATTGGGCATTAGATAGGGAATATTTAAACTTACGTATGCTGTAGCTTAGTGATCTATTTTTAATCCTGTTTTAGGCCAAATTTACGGTGACAAAATTGGAAGAGGAAGATCCCACTAAAGATACCTACATCATTGAGTGCCAAGGAATGGGGATGATAAACCCAAACTTATAGGGTTTAAAAAAACCCAAAAGAACAAGCAGCAAGCTGACAAAAGCAAAACTCAACATACCTCAGTGATGTATTGCACTACATTTCAACAGATGTATAAAACGCATGTGAACAGGAGGAGCCTTCTCTCACATCTGAGTGATTGAACTTCAAGGGTGATGCTGCGGTTTTCCTTGGTGTGCTGAGAATGTGAAACATAGAAAATTATTATTTTTTTCTTTTTACTATTAGCAACAAAATGAGTACAGACAGCACAGCAAATAGTATACACTGTATGTATCTGAGAGCTTCATTGGAAGCTTTGACAATTCAGATTCAAAGTAGAAAGTAACTACTTCTGTTTTGAAAATTTTAACAGGGAAAAAAAATGTAAGCTTTATTTTTTGGGGAACCTTTACGTTCTGAGGTGTACAAAATGACGTGGACCATCAAATCTGTATTGCTGTGCTTTAGCCATTTTTGCTTAAATTGTGTGTGAGGAAATAAAGCAGTATCACCATATGAAAGCTTGGTATTTATCTTTTCTGTTATCTCAGCCCGCTGTGTTAGTGGGAGATGGATACGAAGTAACTTTTCAGAACATATATTGTTTTTCTCCCGATAGGAAGAACACTCAATGCATAAAATAATCTTATTTTAAATCTTCCCTTTTAATCTATTTTAAAAACCTTCTCAGGCAAGCTAAAACAACGAACCACATTACATTCCAAAGACAAAATATCAGCTTTATTTTATTATTGGATTTTCTACCTACAAGTGTCCCTGTTAGCTTACTGGGTCTACATTTTCACCAAGCTGTTTATTCTTTTTATAGGGAGTACTTAGTTTCAGCTGAGATGAGGGAGCTGTTGAACACATACGTATATACATGTCTGTACACCGAGCACTGCATAGACATACATACAGTTGTATTATCCCCCATCTGTGGATTAAGTAAGGAAGACCTTCTGCCAATCTGGCCTTGATGGTGCTATAAAAGCTTCGAAAGTAAAAGGAAGATTAAAGGAGAGGGCATAATTTTTTTGCATATGAAAAACTGAATCATAGAGTTGGAATAACTTAACCAAAACTATATAAATGCACTCTGGAGCCCTGAATTGATTTTGAGGTTTTCCACAGCCCAGTTTGCACCTTTTGCTCTAAGATCTTATTTTCCTCATTTGTGATGACTGAACTCAACAGCTAAAGATGTAACTTGCAGTATCGTTTGTCTTATTCATTAAGACAACTGCACGACTCTGCATTTCTAACACAAAAATAATCCTTCGCTATTATACAAAAACGTTCACCAACTATTTGCTTAACTAAATCTTTCTACTTCGGGTTCTTCCCCTCTCCCTGCCCAAAAACTAGTGCAAAAGAGTGACGCGTTACTGATTTCTGACTGAACAGTAATTCTTTTTCTGGGAAGGGTCTGAAGGGGGCAGCATTCACCCGCTGAAGTTCGTTCTTAACACTGATGGCTCCGCTGCCCCTGAAGGGCACCGGTCCCAATTACCCCTCTGAGCTGCTGTGTTTTTCAAGGTTTCCTCTTGGAAAAACTGAATGTTTCGGGTTGCTTTTTAAATATTGAAGGAAAGCCTCCAAAGAGTTGTTGTCTGTGATTAAGAAAACAAGCTCTTTTAAAGTACATTCGAATGGCTACTTGTTTCCACAATTAAATAAAAATACATACTTGACTAATTAAACTTCTAATGGAGAGATTCTTGCTGAAGGGATGGCTGGGTGTAATTTAATTCAACCTCCTGATCCAAGAACCACTAATTTAGAAATTATATGAGATTGATTAGAGCCTTGTCCAGCTAAGTTTTGAAAATTAGAAAAATAGACATTTTACATTTTTTCCCGGGCAACTTAATCAGTTCTGGGAGTTGCTAAGCTCTTAGTGTGAGCAGGCAAAAGCATTAAGCTCTTTGTTTAGGTTTTGTGGGGGTCTTTTTGCTTGCTTGTTTCTTAAGCTGAGGGATTGCTTCTTAATTGGAAGTTACTTCTTGCTACAGAAAACATTGGGAAGGTGATTTTAGCAATATACCTTCATTATTTCTTCAGAAGAAAACATGGCAGAAGAAAATTTCTGATATGTGGGAAATACTCAGGTTGCTCTGGCAGCTGAGAACAAGGAAGCTTCATAAAGCCCTACATTTAGATGGTAAAACAAACAAACAAAAAAACTACAAACAGTTAATTATCCTTGCTGGAAATTAATAAAAAATATATTGAATACTGTGGTAACCTACATAATTAATGTATTCCTTTTTGTTACCTTTGAAGTTCAATTATTGAATTATCTGTAACTTAGTATCTTTTTACCAATATTCAATCAATCAACTTTCACAGAGTACAAGCAATTAAATTTACTTTTTACTATGCAATCCAACATTTGTAAAATTATGTTCCTTGAGAGATAATAAAATTTATATTCTCTGCACTGTTATTCAAAATAAGCCAACATTGTGTACATCTTTATAAATTACAATGCAGAGCTAACGTCTTTCCTTTAGGTTTTAAAATCTTTAGCAAGTGTCTTTCTCACTTGGTCTTCTTGCCCTGTAATCACTGCTTCACTTCAACTATCAAGTAAGACTGACCCACTTTCTTGCCTAATAGAGTTTTTGTGGCCTGTTAGTATACTTAGATGTTAATGCCCAGATGGTTTGAAGGCTAAATAAATCAGCATAACCAGCTCCTGTCATGTTAAGAGATCTTCATGAATAAAAGCACAGCTAAATTAAATCTTCTAAATTTAGGAAGATTTCTATATATTTCTGCACATACATAGACTGCATTATGTATGAGAAGTAGGTATGCTTCAGTGTGATTTTATATCTGGTCTCAAAGCCTGGCTGGATTTCCTTTTCATAGTTTTTTTTTTTTCATAGCTTTTATTTGTTTCTGAAAAAAACATACCAGTTTGCACACTTGAGATGTTACCTGCAGTGCTACAGAAATTTTTCCTACATTCACAATGCCCAAGATTGTCTTGGACCAATTGCAGCAAAAATGAAGACCTAGTGAAACCTCAAGAGAACTGTCTCATGTTAGAATTTCTAGCTTTATCCAACATTTCCTGAAATCAGGTCTTTCTAACTAAAAATTTCTCTTGGAAAGAATTTAAAAATGTGCAGGGTTTTTTTCTAGGGATTTTTTTTTTTTTCAATCAACAAAATTATGTTGAACAAAAAATGGCCATTGAAAAATGGAAATGTAATTCCTGTCTTCCAGGCAGACATACAAAAGCATATAAATGCTCAGCCAACATGTTGGACTCGATGATGTTAAAGGTCTTTTCCAACCAAAATGATTCTATGATTTAACAAAGATTAAAAACCCCAGGTTACCAGAAAAAAAAAGCCTCCTCTTAGTAAATACACAATACCAGCAGGTCAGCAATACTGACAGTTGTCACTGCATCTACTCGCTCTGCATAAGCATTTTAAAAAGAGCAGCTGGTCATTAATCATTGGCAGTCCTTGGTAGCTTCCTTGCAGACCCATTCAAATGTCCAGCCCCTTCTTGTGAGATGACCACTGGGGTCACCACCAGCTGGAAGAGGAGGCTGGTGTGCTGGCCTGTCCTTGCTCCCTTTTGTCATTGTAATGGCTGTCCCCTTATGCCATCCCATAGTGCTTCCTGGATTGAAGGAACCTGGTGCTGATTTGATCAGGCTCTACATGCAACCTTTTTCTCCTTGAGGGTTAGAAAATCTCTATATGGGAGACATCCTCAGCAGATTTTACTCTTCAATAGGATTACACTTCCAAAACAATTTTTACTCTCTGCTACACTCACACACACTCACACTTATGCATACACACAGAATTTTCTCACCCAGGCCCAAATCGCGTCCTGTCACCTCATGGTGACCTGTTACCAGGAAATGTGTAACATAATTCCTGTTCTTTCTCTATATAGAATAATTAATTACTCTTCATTACATGTGCACCTGAACAAATTTTAACTGAGGCAATAAAATTAATAAAATTCATTTGAAACTACTAGGATAATTTGAATTCTCCTAAGGTGCTATTTTCCCTTTTCAAGGGAGTTCTGCATCATAAAACTTAACTCCTCTGGGTTTACATTTACTTTCAATTCACTTAGATTTTAGATCTACAAGTCAAAACACGAGCTGCAGTTCTTGTTACATCACACTCTTATATTGTACATGCTGTGTTTACTTAAGCTTAAATTTTACAGCATAAGTCTTAATGCCATGTGTTTAAATTTCTTGTTGGTAGTTAGTGGTGTAACTTTTTTTTTAAAAACTTCCTGTCCTTTTTGAATATTAACTAATTATTATAATGCATTACTTGAAGCTTTTAAACTTTAATTTATATCCATTTACAATCACATCATTTTAGCAATAAGGTTGGATTAAGTCACTTGTGGGAAGGTATTAACCTTTTGTTCAGGAAGAGATGAGACATAGCTTGCACCTGCTCTACAAATATGCACTGGGTTTTCTTATGTTAATCAGGCACATTTGAATCTTATATAAAAACTTCAGTGTGGGTGTACAGATACAACTAAGATGCTTACATTTAATACTGCTCAAACAAGTAGTGGTGATGACTCACGAGTTCTATGTACCAAGGAAATGGGATTAATCCTCTCAAACCATGTGTCCCTGGTGTACTTCCACGAGAGAGAATTGTGTTTGGATTAATGTGATGATCAGAGAAAGGCACTGCACTGAGATATGTGCGGTCTGAAGTTTCAAGACAAATAGTAAGAGCATTACATGCAGCCAGTTACAAAATGTTCCTCAGGAAATACTGCTCTCTGGTTCTGACTGAACTCTGTTACTCTCAAAAAGAGAACCTTTGAACCTTTTCTCTTCTTATGCCCTTAAATCCACCTCAGCTGGTAACTGTTCCTCTTCTGAGCCTATGCATCTCATTCTGGTCACTAAAATATTAGTAAAACCTTTACTGTTTTTTTAGAGCATGTTGAGAATACCACATCCAGTTTTGGGCCCCTCCATACAGGAAAGACACCAGTGGTTAAGTTGGTCTGGGGCTGGAGCCCTGGTGAGGAGAGACTGAGGGGAGGGGGCTTGCTCAGCCTGGGGAGGGGACGCATTTGGGCACCCACCAGCAATTGGCCAATGCCTGCAAGGAGGTGATGGAGGAGGCAGAGTCAGGCCCTTCATGCTGGTGTGGGGCAGGGAGGTGAGGGGCAGTGAGGGCAAGCTGAGAGGAGAGACAAAGCCCTGACCATCCTTGCCTGAGCTCATGGCTGACCCTGCATGGAATAGACCAGAGCCCTCCTGTGATCCCTTCATACCTCAATTATCCTATGATTCTGAATGCCTTGTGTGGCAACTAATGATCATACATACTGCAGAAGAATTCTCTAGAATATTCCAGCACAGGTTATTCATAACTGACATTGTTAAAATGAGCCACAGGTTAGATAAAACACTATACCTAACAAAGGTGCATATAGGGGAAAAAATGCCAAAATAAATTATTGACAATGGAAACAACAGAGAAGTTTTCTAAAAATTAGAACTACATCTACTTGAATTAAAAACAAGTGCATGCAAACACAGAGATTCAATCTGTTGGTGATTGCACAGAATAGGAAGTAATATCAATATCTAAAAATCGAGTAAGATAGGTCAAGTGTAACGTGCTTCTCTATTTTTTGACTGCAGAAAATCCTGTGAAGACTGAGGTGGAAAGAGTAGGAACATAGTCCTGTACAAATGGAGGCAGAACCAGAATTTTTCTTTAATCCCAGATTTTCTAGTGCATTGAAGACTAAACTTCATGGCTTAGGAAACCTACTGATAAGTTCAGTTAAAAGCTAAAAGCTCTTATGGAGAGTGCATAGGGGGAAGCACATACTACAGATTATGTGATCTTGAGGTTTTGCACCACTCAGCTGCCTTTTAGGTGTTTCACAGTCTCTTCTCTGCCCTGGAGGCTTTTTCCCCAATGCTTCCCAAATCTAATACTATAATCCTGTAATGACAGGACATATGCTGTAACAAGCTTTGAAAATCTCACTTTCAAATAATTACAGAATATTTTTCTTAACATTTTAGGATGACATTTTAGACAAATTTTGCCACAGCATGGGAGTTTTCAAAGATCCATAAAAATAATAAATCTTATTAGCTCAGAAAACATCTAGAATTATTTATCTTTCTTTCCAAATATATTTGTCTAGTCACTTAAGACTTCCATTACCAGATGAATGATTCCTGTATAAAAATATAATTTGTGAAAGGATATAATGATTTTTCCACATGGAAACCTCTCTATAACAGATAATTTTACATGCACTGCACTGTTCTAGTCTATACAACTCAAGCTGACCCAAAGTTTATGGGACTCTTGTAATCCAGGAATGTGCCAGGAGACCATTTCTTAGCCTTTATTGTTTGTAGCATCTGAAAAAAGTCACCCTTGCTTCCTATAATGATATTACCTTCCATTTTAAAAAGGTGACAAATGAAACATTTGCTTTTTATGAGAATAGGGTTTTATGCAAAAAAGCTGTGCAGACTAACACAAATTCCAGTACACTATATTTAAGAACCAGTGGTCAAGACTTTGCTGTTATAACGCAACAGCAACTCTTTCCTTATAATATGAGAAAAGGAAAACTAAGGGAATTTACATTTGTATAACTGAAGGTGGAATTTGGGCTAGATGCGTAAATGAAGTAATCATAAAGATTACCAGATTACAGCATTTGGCAAAGAAAGGAGGGGAGAGCATACAGTGAGCCTAAACAGCACTTCATTTTTATTCTACCACCATTCCCCCCATGCTTGGCCACAGACTACTCTGATTTTGAATTATATTTTGCTGTGATGGCTTTCTGTTGAGCACTCCATAGCCAATGAATTATGCTCACTCACTTTCAGCTGAGCAAATTTAACAATTACATTGCTTTTTACAAAAGTTACTCCTCTCTTCCCTAGCCCTCTTTCCCAAGATTCCTTAGAGATTTTTCCTTTCTCCCTGATCAAGGATAAATCAAAAGTTAGGTCTTCTGTCAGTACCATTCTAAGATCTGAGCATAAAGGAAGATTCTCAATTTATAGCAACTAAAAATCACAGGATATCCATGTAAATCAAAGCACTTTATCTGAAGTAGCACTGGAAAGCACTGACCTCAACTGAACAGGGATTATCAACACATGCTGACAAACCTTAGTGGGCTTGTCATCAGAAATGAGGATAAGCACATTGCCCCCTTATGTTTAAGTGATTTGGTGGTGCTATATAAATATCTTATCAAAACAAAATTGCTAGCATTCTCTTCTATGTGGGAGAGTTCATTTTCATAATCGAATTATCAGATGTAAAACTTTAAAGGAAGACTCTGTGAGTTAAGCTGAACTGTATGAGCTCAAAATAAGACTTAAAAGTTAATTACATTCCATAAAGCCCAGCAAATCTTAAGCCTTCTACCCATTAAAACCTTTCATCTTTTTATTACCTCCAACATCATAGCTCTAGACTTCAAACTTCACCAGTAATTTTGCTACACACAACTGACTTCTCATCTAAAACATTCTTAATAGTACCACTAACTACTTTTTTTCTCATTCCATTCCAAAACGTAAAGGTCTCTGGTCTCAAAAGCCTTTGACAATAACTCTTTAATTCTGTATTTTTTTGTCTCTGTTTTTCAGTGCTGAAATTGGAACAATTTAAAAAAATCCACAAGATCGGTCTAAGCTGCTGCTTTTGCTGGAGAGCTAGGAAAAGACCTGTGCAGCTGATTGATGAAAACATTCAAATGTGCCAATTTCTTTCACCTTATTAATTACAACTGGAAAAAAGTTTTCAAACTGTTGGAACAAAATGTTAAAAGCAACTAACTGATTTAGAATTTTACATCTTTCAATAGGACAGGGCCTGCTCTTAGGTGAACTAAAGAATGCTTACATACCTGGACAAAGTCTTATTTCCAGAAGTGGCAACTTCTGCTCCCACTGAAGTTTACAATTGTTGCAGTGTTGTGTGTTCAACTCCTCTGAAGCTGAGGACATATTTAAGATTTCCTTGCTTTTTTCTTTTTTTTTTTTATTAAGTTTTTTTACCTGCACAGCTGAAGAAAAATTCAAGTAGTAATATGGAAATAGAATACTTAGAATGGGTTAATATAGTCCAAAAAGTAATACAAGAATTACTAAATAAAAATGTTTTATATATTAACCCCTTGTACTTACAGAAGGGAATTAAGGTAACTGAATCAATGATAACCAGTGTGAGAGAGAAAAGGTCAATGTGAAGTTGAACTAATTTGCTTTTACCATATTTTGGTCAGTCAGCACAAATAATTTTGAAACTGTGCTTTTAGATAGATTTGTTTGCTTCCGTCTTAGAAGATGTGACCTCCAGGACCACAAGATTTATGTCCTCTGACTGGAAGCCAGATTCCTGTATCCTGTTTATTATTTAATATGTACTCTGTAAAATAAGCATCATTCAAACACTTTGTCAATCAAGAGTCAAGCCAAAGTCCACATTTAGACAGAATTCAGGTACGTGCTTTACCCAATGATTATTTAATGATCCTGAAACAGAATCAATGGAAACTCTTTCCACATGAACACCTCAGTCACTCTAATTACCGTGCAGGAAAAGAGGAGAGCTTCTCTCTCACAGCAAATTGGATAGCTAATCATTACTTCAATTTGCAGGGAAAACTATTTAAATCCTTCCAGGCAGAGGAAGAAGTTAAACTTGAATCTTTTACTTCCTGAATGATGCTTTAACTCACACATTGAGAAAAGATGGAAACCCTGCCACCTCTTGTCCTGATTGCTGACTACTGCTGTCCTTCTGATGAAAAGGTTGCTGGATACTCACACCACAGCATCACAAATGGACAGAAGGACATCCCTGCAGGAAGAACCGAGTCTCAAATGTACCGCAGAGGTCTCAGCAGTGATCATCAGGCATTTGGATGGTTCTGTGTTCCCCTTCTCACAGGCTGCACAGTGAACCTGGGGGGAAAGCCCAGGTTCCCACTGCCCAGGAATTTAAGTCTCAGAGCCAGCCACCACAATCTAAACATTTTTCCTTGAAGCTGCATCGCTCACCATAGGAATACATGACATTTAGGTTTCCAGTTCATCACAGGCAGGTTGTTCCCAGGAGCCACTATTTGCCAGTTGTATTTGTAAGATAAATAAGGTCAACGTTCAGCATCAGAAAATAAGGAAATCTCAGCAAAAATTTCACAATTCTCCATACAAACTCATAACATATTACAAGATCTCTGATACCCAACAGACTTAAATTACAGTCTTACCCTACTGATCTACGCCTTCTTTCTCATTCTCTCTCCCTAATCACTATTGATTTTCTCTGTATCACTGGCTGTAGCACATGAATCTGTGAAGAAGTGAGAAACCCAATGCTAATTTTCTGCATTGCAGACTATCAGCATCTCCAGCTTGCACACTCAGTTGCAGCAGGAACAGGAACTTATGACAAAGAAAATTTAAAAAAAAATAATTTGTCTTTTTGACTCCTTGTTGACTTTTATTTCCTTTTCTGTTCCTATTTTTATTTTCTATGCTCTGCTTCCTAGTTAATTTCCTTCCTGCTTTGCATGCACTTCCTCACCATGCCTCCAAATTTACACTTATTTCCCTTCTCCTCCCTCCTCTCACATTCACATCTACTTAGAGAAGCATTACAAGATCATACTATTGTTAAATTACAGAACTAGAAGTACAGTCTGGCTCCAGCTAACCTTGGTCCCTGCAAAACTATTTTACTTCCTGCAAACTACAGCAACTGGAGATGAAGAAAGCACTCAAGGACATATCTGGAAGCCCCTCCTACGGTTTAACTGGACAGAGGCTCAGTTTCCACGAATGCAGCACCAGCCTCTGCCTGCAGAGACAGCTGCAGTAAATCGCCATTCATAGCATTCATAGACAGAATACTGGAATATGGTTTTCACCTTCATTCTGCATGAGTAGAGGAGAGACATCCTACAGAGTTTGTTGGGGTTTTTTGCATTAATTTGTCCATTAAACTACATGAAACTGAAGCAAATTAAGCTCACATATATAATGCTGTAGCTGTGCTTGAGCTTATGCTTAAGTTCCTGGTGCCAGCTAAGCCCATAGAGACTGGAGGAGCAGGACTTTCATGTGAACCTGACCAGCCCCATGCCTGAGTCACTCCTCCTGGAGAGCCCTTGGCTCAACCAACTTAGGAAAAGAGAGATTTAATGAGTAGGTGACATGGATTATCTGGGAGTCCTGGTTCAAGCAAGCTAAAAAATAAAGTCTAGATGAACATGGAGTCAAATAACATTCTAGCAAAAATGGACCCCCATTCTGTATCTGGAGACTTGTGAAGGTTGCAACTACCTCCCAGTCCTTAACAAAACAACAGCTATTGGTGCATAGACAGCAAATATCTTTTTTTCTTTTAGTTCTCCTTGTTTAGGTGACAGAGTATTACTCAGAGTATGCCTAAGACTGCACTGGAAGCTCTAGGAAGTTCTGATAGAAATTTCACAGCATGAATTGCATGAGACTCCTGAGAGTTCCCAACTTCATCCAGGAAAAGAACAAGCCTGGCTTTTCTCACACAAATGTAAGAGTGACCTCCAATTAAACCAAGATATACAACATCCACAAAAAGTCCGGAAACAAAACATATTAAAGAAAACTTAATCAAATTTTAGAGACGTTTCTTTCCCAGCATTTTACTCTTACATATGCTTTATCTATCCCACACTCAAACTGCCACCATATGAGGAAGAGCACTCTTCAGCCTCAACATCGTTCTCCTAGTAGTTACAAAGCAATTTACATGGACTGAGCTTCACTATATGCCTGTAAGATAAAACAGTGTAACAAGGCAAGATATAGGATAGACAGACAAGTGAAAACAATTGCTAAAAGGCATAATAGAAAAAACTGAGTCAAAAAGTAGGTTTCAGGATCCCTGCTTAGTTCCTAGTTGCACTGCCTGACTGCACTTACTATTCTGTAATAACTGAAATGTATAGCTGTTTTGAACATTTCTGCACATCACTGATGATAATGGTATTTTAAATTTCTCTAGAATAGGGCTAAAAAACTACCTTCTTATTTTCATGCTAACAGATCTTTTGAAGGTCCAAAAGTGCCACATGTACTGTTCTAATTTAGCACATTTTTCTTCTCTGGAACAAAATCTAGCACCCAGCTTGTGTGCTGTACCACAGCTGTTTCACTTGAGCATTAACACTCCCAAGCATACAGAACATATTTAATGCCTCTTAAAAAAAAAAAAAAAAAAGCAGCATGAAAACAGGATGAGAGTGATTTAGAAACAAATTTCATTTATAAGCCTGGGGGGAGGCATCTCAGCTTAGGATCACGTGTGCTTTTGTGGCAATTTTTAGGATTTTTTTGCCAAAATCAAGAGGAATACTTTTGCAGGGAAGCTTGCAGCAGCTGGAAAACTTTCTGAGAACCTAGGTCACTGTGCTCCATGACTCTTGAGACTTTTAAAACAATCCTTCCACTGTTTCACAAGCTCCTTCTCTCCACAACAGTTTTGCAATTACAACCCCATATAACTACGCTCATATATCTTGCATGTGGCATAAGGCTGAGTCACAGTCCTGAGAAGACTTACTGAAACGCTAATGAGGTGCACTGAATTTACTGACACCTTTAAAAAGCATTGCGTTTTTGTAAATACATTATTTTCTGGTTCAGATTGTCACTTTATGTGAGTGTCATGGCAATTTGTAAAAACAAATAAATGGATCTTCCCCTCTGGGGTGACTTATGTCTGGTGCAAAAAGATGAGGGATCAACTTAGTTACTTCTTACTTTGCCAATACCATTGCAACTAAACCACTCAGAAAGGAGACCTTTGTTAAATTAAAGGTCCATCAAATTAAATTGCGTCTATTTGTAGTATTGAAAATAATGTCTCCTACTATCAAAAAAGGCCATCATAAACAGCACCAACTTTTACTTGAACAGTGTTAATATTTAACAGAGTAAAACTTACTCTTGGCACAGCTTTACAACTGCATGCAGATAGAGACATTATTTTCCCCTTTAATCTTAGAAAGAAATAGTAATAGTGTTGGCAGTGGTGACAAACACCCAAATTTAGGTCAGGGGATTAAACAGGGGTGAGGATGGCTGTCAGTTCACAGCACAGTTATGCTTCTCTAAAAAAGCACAGCTGTTGGTTGACATGAATTTTGATGTTACATAGATGTGTCTAAACCAGCTGACATTAAATTATCATGCAAAAATTATTTCCTAAGTAGTTTCTTTATGAGAAGACAGTAGGAAGACAAACAGTAACAATTTGTAGATTTATGTTCTTGACTCATGGATTTTGACAAAAAGTTTTGGGGATTTTTCTATTTTATTTTTTTTGGCTGTTGAGCAAGTGGGTGATAATACAAGATGACAGGAACAACATACATTCTTAACCAACTTGCTGTTTCAAACCAATTCTGGGAAGCTGCTGACATACCAGTATGCATCACTTGTATGGCAAATCTGCTGAAAGTAACTCAGAGCACACATTTATCTACAGCGTTAGATCTGCTCACCAGGTTCCTTATGGAAAGCACCTGACTCCAGACTGCAGGCTTTGTCCAGGGACAGTTAACACTGAACCATCCTGATGCGGCTCACAACTCTGGGTTTGTCTTGTGCACCAAGCGTCCTGTCATTCCACCCAGTGTGGCTCTTGGTTAATGACATTGCTGAGATGGAAGCACTGATGAGGTGTTATCTCAGTAACATAGGGAAGCACATACTGGAGTCCATGACCAGACTTGGGATGTGGCTGATGTGGTCATAAAACAGGTAATCCAGAACAGATGTACAAGTGAGACCTTTAAAACAGGAGTGGAGCAGAAGTGGCGTTTTCTATAACTAATACTAAAGAGAAGTGAAAACTTCTCTCTTTTACTCAGTGCTTATTAATTAAAACCAGAATATACTGACCTTCCTCCACACCAAAAGTTCTTACAACTTTCTACAGTGAGAAAACCTTGATTTTAATTGGCTTCTGATTACATTGATGATTTATGGATGGCTGTTCCTCAATGCCATCTGCAATAATCTGAAAAGGAAAGGTATGTGGCTGCAAAGCACTGCAGGGCTGTGGTAGGAGAGATACAGCCCTTCATCATCACCTCTTCCTTTCTAAGGGATGAACCCTGTATCCTGTGTAATCTCTGACCACTCTCATTTATTTATACAGTATAGGTATCTACATTTTAAAGAATGTCAAGACAACCTTAAACTCTTTCTGGGAAGAGAGGTTTACTTTAATAGACTTTTCAATTGAGGATACTCTAAAGGAAGTCCCAAATGTGGTTATCAAATATACTTCAAAATGTTCAGGGAAATGGAAAATATTTTTCAGTCAACTTACTTGGAAAATCCAGGTCAGGCTTTATAAATACCAAAGACTTCCAGTGAAAAGCTAACTGCTTCCAGCTTCCAACAGGAAATTTTTGCTGTGCAACATGCAGAACAATGACCATTTCGATGAAGTTATTAAATCCATTATACTTCAGTGTGCATGGTACTAAGTAGTCAATTAACAATCACTGTTCTCAGCTCAGTAAAGGTCTCTGCTGAGTGTTCATCTCTGGTTAAAAAAAGGCCAGCTATCAGGAGTAGCTGGTTTCACAGACACTTTCAATTGATGCAAGTGTGGGAGAGAGGGCTCTGTCATTGTGCTGATGGTCAGCACCACTAGCTTGGTTGCACTAGGCTAAATATGAGAAAGACTCTACAGCAATTTAGACTCAGGACCTGAAAAAGGGTGGATGGGTGAGAAATTACTTTTCAGCAAGGAGCAGACTTTCCTTTTGGCTCACTATGGGAGATTGGGATTGGAAATGTTGAAATATTTTATTTTTGTATCAGACTTTGTTGGCTTAAGACAGTAATATTCCAAAATATTAGGATCTGCAAGGAATGTGATGCAGAATAATACAAAAACATTAGAATTCCTTTAATGTAACAAAAAGATGGAGCTTCATTTGGAATAGAAAGTACAACTGATCACTGCCCATGAAAGGTGACATTACAGTAGAAGTTTTTGAGAAAATTACAGTGATTATTGACTTGTGAAAAGCATTTCTAAATGCAAACACTTTAAAGTGTGATTTTTTTTCATTTAGAAAAAGTTATGAGTTAAACAGAATTGTACACATTAATCATTAGTAGAAAAATGGAAGATGTCAAAATTTTACGCTTCCTACATGGTAATGAAAAAACAAGGGGACAAAAAGAAGTATTTTTAACCAATCAAAGGAAATACTTCTTACAAAGTGTCTAATTAAGCTATGCAACTCTCTTCTACAGGAAGCAATTTGGGACAGCACTTTAAAAGGAGCCATGAAATGATTGGGCATTTAGACTTATGACTAATGCCTCTGATTTGGAAGAGAGACCAAGTTTCATGCCTGCAGACTAACATTTAACCAATCTGTGTCAGATAACAAAAAAGCTCAATACTGTAAAAACAGATGTTCCTAAATCTGTCTTCAGGGGTGTTTCTTACATTCTCCTGTGAAACTTTGGTTGCTGCTTATAGCCAAAGACCAGTGCACTGAACCATTTAAATATTTTTAATTCAATCTTGTATGGGAATTACATTGCTTCTTACAAAACTAGCAACGGCATCTCTTGGAAGGCTCTGTCATGCTTAGTTACCAAATAATGTTGGCAAGGATAACCATGGGAGATATTTAAGTCTGATGTCCCGGTCAAAACTCAAAAGACCTGCTTTCTAGTTAGATTACGTTGGTCGGGGTCTTTTCCAGCTGAAAAATCCTTAGGGACAGAGGTTCTCCAGCTGCAGAGGAACCTGCTTTTGAGTGCTGAATCACCCCCACCATGAATTTGTTGCTCACATACAATTGGAACCTTTCTTGTCACACCTTTGGACCATGTCTCCTTGTCTTTTTATCTGTGCACCTATGAGAAGAGAATGGCCCTGGGTTCTCTCTAACCCCTGCTAAGTGAGGGATTCTGAAAGGCCACAATCAGTCCAGAAATACACTTTGCCCTTCCAAGAAGCATTTAAAAAAATAAATAAATCTGGCAGCAGTATTTAGACATATCTGCAGATTACAAACATCAAATTGCAAAACAGATCAAATGGGATGGAAAAGTAGGCCTACGTTAGGCACTACATTCTTATACTTTGGCTTTTAAACCTGTGCTCAGTATTTTTTCCAAAAAATATCTACAGTTTTAATTCAATCTAACCATGGTGTCTCTAAAGTTAGGAAATCAAATTATCAAGAATTAAATTGATCAAGCATATTATATGAAATGTAAGGTGCTGCTTTGTACAACTTGCGTAGGGCCCATCATCTAAGGGTGACCTAGAAAGATGCACTGTACTACATGACATTATCTAGCCTGTAGACTTCTGTTTCTTTCCATGGAAAAACAGGAGCTCAAGGTTGGCTCTTTTAAGACACTCAAAAAAACATACTTTCAAAATGTCTGTGCTTGACAGCTCAACTGCAGGAAAGGTACAACTAAAAAGAGGTATTCATCTATTAAGTACAGGCAGGGATGTTAATCTTGTGGTTCAGAACTGACAGTTTTTCTTTTCAAGTGTCATAGACTTGAGCTCTGATTACACACTCTTCACAGGCTCCAACAAAAGAAGCTCTTGTTTCATCTCTGCTTCATGCTGTTGGTCTATTGTTTCACATATTCATCTTGATAAATCATACAAAATGCTACCTTGAAATTAAGTTTTTGTCATTAACAGTGGAAACAATACCTATGTAAACAATCTGTTATAAAATTCTATGAGATTTAAAAAATGTTCTACCAATTCAGTCAGGTTCCCAATATTTCTCTCTCACACATTTTATTACTACTGTCTACCCTTTTTTATTATTACTCTTATTTTGCAGTTTAGGATATATAATAAGGCATCACCCATTCTTCTTTAACACTCTCTGGTCAAGATTTCAACATACCAAAAACATTAGACTCTCTAGAATCTGAACAACCTACATAATTCTTTTTCTCAAGCAGCTTGTGGAAAGCATAGTGAAGGCTTCCATTTTTTATTTTTTTTTTTGCAACAAACAAGAGAAGTTGTGGTGGCTAGTTTTGCTTCAGTCAGCTCTGAACCTGACTGTCACAGCTGTTCCCTGCTTCATTGTATACACCACAAAAGGAACAGGCTAACACAACATAACAGCAATCAAAAAGTCCAACAATCCCTCTGCAACAAATCCAAGGGGACTCCCCTTCAGTACTTCAATGACTCAACAGAAAAGAACATTTCCCCCCTCAAAACTGTCCTCATTTACCTTGATTTCAGTTCCTTGGAAGGGTCTCACAAAGGAGCAATATTCAAAATTACTGCACATCTTCCAGACAAGAAATATTTTTAATTTTGTTACGTGAAAAGCAATTTTGTGAGCTGACATAGTATTCCAAGCACTCCAAAAAGTGACCATGCTAGGGTTTTAAAGATAAGCATTCATTTAATGTCATT
>NW_009970724.1:10949356-10980388 GCF_000747805.2 Chaetura pelagica
CTCTTTCAGAAAAATATCCCCATCTTTTATTCTAAAGAGATAAAGCACAAACCCACTGATTTTTAAAAAAAGATTCTAACATTTTCGTCAGTTTCTAATATAAACTCTTATTAAAATCACTGTTACATCAGTAGTACAATTGATCTTCTCAAAAATAAAAAAGTATTTTCTTTCAATCTTAATTGTATCGAAAACACTTGACCTAATCTTTATAGTAATTATACAATCTGCTTACATATGTTTTAAAAAAATAATAATTTGAACGTTAAATATCTAAGTGGGTGTTCTTCAAATGTGAAAGTAATTGATTACTCACTTGTACTGTATTAAACACAGTAGCTGGCAATACAGATTGTACACAGAATTACTCCTTAATAGCTATTGCACGTTCAGTCATCCAGCTAGGATTTGTGGAATCACTGCCAAACCCCTCCCACCTGCTGCTGACAGCTTGTGGCAATGCTGTGCAAAGTTCTTCACACTACATTTTCTGGTGTCCCACACATAATCTAGAAATCTAGATAGCTCCGTGTTGAAAGATTGCTCAAACTTTCTTCCATTTTGAAGACAACACAAACCAAGAAAGTTGAAAGAGAATTTCAAAAGCTCCCAGACATACTACCACAAGATACCAAACTCAGCAAAGCAGTACTTCATTCCTTGCAAACAAGGATGTTGTGCATGTTATGAATTTGCAGAATTTCAAGTAACAAAACAAACAGAAAACAAATCTATTGCAAGTTACAAAAAGCAGTAAACCAAACTCTGACTCAGGAAATTCCTGACCTTCTAAATTGTTGGAGGCTAGGAATGCATTTGGACAACATATTACAATACTTGTTTTTACAGCATTTTTTAGGCATTAACTTTTACCTACTGCTGGTTAAAAAACATGGTCTGATCTAGTATGGTCATTCTTATGCCCTACATCATACTGAATCTCATTTCTTCTTCACTGGGTCTTTCAACAATTATGTTATCCCTTCACCTGCATCTGGTTCCAAAATTATGCACATGCACTCATAAAAGCTGCAGAAACCTTGGGGGTGACTGGTCTCACCCAGTATATACCTTTGCTTCCCTAATCAATCAAACCCTAGCTTAAACAGGTGCCTCAATCTTAACTCACCTCTACTCACCTGACTCTCATCTCTGCATCAAGACGGCTTTGATAACCAAAACCATAGCAACTTTTAGGATGTGGATTTTCATGTCCAAAGAAGTGCAGGTATTGTTTCTGCAGCCTCATTCTATTGAATTATCAGTGAGCTAGACATGGAAAAGGAAAAGGAATAATCATACAGATGGCTGGTAAAGTGTGCTCTTCAACTGCCTGCTACTACCAATACTTGCTACAAAACAGGGCACAAGACAAAGGAGAATTAATATATCAATATTAAGTTATATCAATAACCATATAGATATAATAAACAGGAAATTCCACTATATTTCTATTTTGACAACAGAATTTTTAGCCTATGAATTTACCTCTAGATGTGGAAATAAATTCTCCTGTATCCTATAAATTACATTAGCTACTTCTACAGATACACTTTTTTGGCTGGCAGACAAAGCTTCTTGCTTTTTATTTCAACCCAGACAACTTGGGAAGAGTAGTTTATGCCAATATCAATAATAACAAAACCTTGCTATTTGCTCCATCTCTGCTCTGGACAGACTGGAGATTCCCTGCTTTGGTACCTGACGGTTACCCAGGTACTTAGAACAATACATTTTAACTACTAAGATGGCTGATAGCAAATAGCAAAGCATACCACTCTTTTAACAAGCATTTTCATATTTCTGTTAGCATAGCTTGCATCACTTTGATGCAGAATATATGGCACGTGGAGCCTAAAAGATTGTGAGGGCTGTTGAGGCACACAATAGACAACAGAAAAGAGGTACTTTTCCCAATACAACAGCTTTTCTCTTTTCTAAATGAGAAGTACCTTTCAAGCTAACTATACAGTAGTTTCAAAAACTGTCAGTTCTTGATCAGTAAGCTGGATGGTCTGGGTAAAATTCAGACTGAATGATACCACAAAGTTTTAAATAATGGGAAAAGCTGATGAAAGGCCTAAAGGACATAAAACATAATTAGTGCCAGTCAGTACAGTTTTATGGAATGTAGGTATTATCAGTAAAACTCAATTTAAGGTATTAGGACTCATAAGGCATTTGACTTCGTGTCACATAGCTTTCTGTTTAAAAAACAAACAAACAAACAAAACCATACTAAGAACAGCTCTGAAGGACTGTATCCTATAAAGTACTGAGAAACTGTAATAGGAATAAGGAATGGACTTATTTTTTATTGCCTGAAGTGGTTTGCTGACAAAAAAAACTGCAAACGTAAAATGGCTGTTTATGGAGGCAGAGCTGCACAGAAGAGGAATAAAGAAACAAAATCACCTCTGGCAGAAAGAAGCACTGGAGGATCATATACATATATTTTGCTACATGTTAAAGGGTATGTTGGAGTGGTGGACAGGTTTTAAAAAAGACCATATGGATTATTCACCACTGTAAAAATGCCTTATATGAAAGGACAGGCTTACAACAGCTCAAGCTGTTCAGTTTATCAAATAAATAACAGACTGCTTGATTACAGTACGCAATGACCTTGTGGGGAAAAAAGCATAAAAGGTCAGACAAATTGGACCAGGAATTAGGCCATGCATATACAACAGAAAGGCACAGCTAATTACCAAGGACCAATACTCTCCATTTGTGAGGAATTCCCAGTCAAAATTACATTCCTTACAGGGAACATGCTTTGCTTAGAGAAGTTACCTGGTCCAGCAGAGCAGCAAGTCGATGAACCTGAATGGCCTGCTGCAGTCAGAGACTCCAGATCATCATTTGGCCTTAAACATCATGATCAGGCCTTGCTAGCTCCTGAACTCAGGGAAACCCTGTCCCTGCAAACACAGGTGTTCCAGTGCTATCTCCAGCAGGTATCAGCACCTCTGTCACAGGATATTAACTGTTCCCTTCAAAATACCTACAAAATAATTTGAAAGCATTCTTGGAGAAGTTTAAAAAAAACGATATTCTACTGTTTGAGCATATTTTATGTCCTGAACAAGCTGTGGGGAGTGAGATTTTACAATCACATTTTAAAATCCAGGGCCTTTTTAACATTAGCCATTGCCTCATGGTTTCACTGGGATAAACCCCTGCTCTGAGGCACAAGGGCAACTGGTGTACTTGAACAAAGGCCCGAGCAGGGGAAAATGCTGCTCTAAAACCTGTGAGGTGATTACTTTGTAGAGAAAACCTGAGTGGCCGTGTCACAGCCCGTTGCTCTGTAGACCACATTCTTAGTCATAAAGACAAGCCCTGTGGCAGGGACCCTTACCTAGAGCTCCAGGCATCCCTGACCCCTTCTGAAAGCACTTGTTTCTGTCTTTTTGACAGGCTGGAAGATCTGCGCTTTGCTTGATGAGAAACCGTGCAAGGAGAAATAATATTTGTTTTGTAATTTTCAATAAAAAGAGAAGTTATTTGCGAACTTTTAACCTGCATAGGAGAAGCTTCTGCTCAAATCATTAAGTGTCCCGGAAAATACCAAGAACAAGGCAGTAGGGAAGGAGATCCCCTGGCAAGGTCCTTCTTTGTGATTTCACTGAGAGGAAGCTTGCTGCACTCACAAGATCAGCTTCTGCTAAAATGAGCACTACAAGTTCTATCTATTCACTGAGTGTTTCTGTTGAAAAAAATTGGCCTTGTTGAAATCACAGGCCAACTTCTATTGACTTAAAGGAGTTAACAGAGACCCTGAGAGGGCAGACAAGCCATGTAGACATTAAGATCTGTATCTGTATCACAAATACTGGTGAAACCAACAGCAGAGAGAATACTGGGAATGCGTGGGGGAATTTCCAGGAAAGACTATACAAATACCAAAGCAGTGTTGTGCAAGATTACTCCTGTTACTCTCCCACTTATCTTTCCTCTTTTTATTCCTTCTCAGGGACTACAGGAGGGGGAAAAACCGCACAGGAACTGCTAAACCTCTTCTCCAAGTAGGTCTGGTCCAAGACCACCCCAGGGAAGGTGTAAAAAAGCAAGACATGCCTTCTGAGTCTCACCAGTGATAAAGCTACCCCAGTAGGTCTCCAGCAGTGAGACACTATTCCAGGAGATCATGCAAGCCTGCAACTTTCTGCAGTATTCCCTGAGGATTGCTCAACATCCATGGTCATTGGATTAGGGATGCCGTGCAGTACATTTGAGCCTACTCCCTTTAGTATTTGTTTGTGGACCTTTATCCCATTGTTTTTCATTCCCCTTTTGAGCCAATTGACACTGTTATCCTCCACAGCCTTCCGCAGCAGCTTTCAGTAGCTCACTCTTCACTGTGTAAATAAGTGTTTTCTATTATTTTTGTTAAACTGCTCTCTCCTTAGTTCACATGTGCTGCAGTTCTGACATAGCGTGATTTAGCAAACAGCAGTTCTGCATCTGTTGTTTGCTATCAACTCCCTTCTCAATTTGGAAAACATCAGTCACATGCCCTCCTCCTTCAGAATACTCTCTCCAAACTGGAAAGTCCCAGGCATTTTCATTTTTCCTGTTTTCCAGTCTTTCTTCTCTGTATCTTTTCTATCATTCTTGCAATACAGATAATCAGACCTATACCCAGTAGGCAAGATGTGTGTGCATCAAACTTTCCAACAGTGAAAAAAATCATGCTTTCTGGTTTGTTCACAAGACAATACTGAGACAGACCTGACATTATTCTGAGTAAATCTGCCTGGCACCACCTCCAAGAAATTTATGTCACGGGCCTGTCAAAGCTCTCCTCCTCCTCTGTCTTCAGTCTTTTCTTCACCCTCCTACTGCCTGCTCACATTCCTCCAAGCCAAGTCCACACTGCTCTCCCATTTTTCTGCTACACCTCTGCTTTCCAAGTCTCCCTTTCCAACTGCAGATAAGCACAGGACCCTGCATGCATTGAGGTACAGTGCACAAGACACTGCTGAACATGCTATGCACAAGATAAGGGAGATCTGCACCACTGCCTCATCCCACAGATAGCTACTGAGAGACAAGTTACCAAGAGACACGTTGCTGTTGGGGATCGCTGTTAACAAGTGTGTAATATAAAGAAACTCTTTTCACTTATCTCTGATTTACCTTGTGCTTAACTTTGCATGTGCAAATTTGGGGCAGCCATGCCCACCTTCTTGTACCTAAGAGTGGGCTCAGGCCTGCTGAGACTAGATGCACTTCAAAATCTCAGCCACAGTGCCTGCATCTCCCACAACCTTGCCTTCAGTGCTGAACATCACCAAGTAGATGAGTCAGAGCAGCACTGCTAACCTGGAGAAGGGCTGTTAGGGAGAACACTATCAAACCCCACCTCATATCCTTCCCCCTCATCTGTGCCTCTGCACAGAAAGGACACTATTTGCACGGCCAGCTTGCCAACGCTGGAGAGAGCGTGCAGTGAAAAAAAGTCCTAACCGGGGTGAAGACTACAGGTACCAGTTGTCTATTAAAAGCAAAGTTATCAGGCAAATGGTTTAGTTTTCCACAGTAAGCAGCTTGGGAAGGTCATTTATTCAGGAAACAATCCAAACACTATTGCTGAGGCTGCACAGATTTGCCTCTCCCCCTTGCCTAAGCCCTTAGGTTGCTGCCTGCCTGGCTTGTGCCTTTACAGACAGGGCTTCCCACGACACTCAAATCCGCTGTTGCTAAGGATAATAGTTTTCACTGGTTCCTTCTATAGGAACATGTATTCTGACATAATCTTCAGCAAGAATCACTAGGGATATTTAGCCAGAGACTTACTGATACTTTTGTTTTGCAGTGGAAATCTATACAGCATATTTATCAGCAGCTTATACTTTAAATTAAAGGTCTGATTTGGCTCATATTGAATTAACAGAATCCTTATATTGATCTGAGAGGGATTAAATCCTACAAAAATACCTCAGCTGTCCTAAAACTCACGAGACTATAATCCCTGACACATTCTGAATATTTGAAATAATTTTTTTCACAAATGAGCCTTAAGTTCTTAAATTAGTTTAAATCAACTAGAAATGCATAGCCCAGTGATTGTGCAACTTCATTGGAGGTACAGAGTTTATGACAATATGAGTGAAAAGAGAACATTTTCCAAACATAACCACAAGCAGACAAATTATATTAAAACCTTTACTCTGCAGAGTAATACAAAATAAAACACTATCATCCGATCAACGAAGTAATGCTGATTTCTATCTTTGAAGTAACCACATTTCTCTGTACAGTTGCAGAAACACTGCAATTTTACAAACTGATATTCAGTTGAACATATTTATAACACAAATTATACACTATGTACAAACCTAGTTCTCCAAGGAACTCTGCTTAGCATGCTTCAACACAGAAGTGGTTTACCAGTGTCTAGGACAGGATTCTAGCTTTCCCTTTAATTTAAATACTGAAATACTTATCAAAACATGAAATAAAAAAATTCATATCCTATCACATGGCCTGGCCTGAAGTCACTTGTTTGTTACCATATGTTATAGAAGAGTAGAATCAGTCACAACAATAAATAACATGGCTTATATGAACTTAGACTTAGATTTGTGTGATCACACTTTGAGCCTGAGTGCTTTTACAAAACTGTAGGATCCATTTATCTTTGCTTTTCTTGACACGTAGATCAAAATTGCAACCACAGGTACTGCTACTGCTGCTACACCAGAGAATGCAACAATCAGTGGTACCATTTGATCAGGTTTTTCCAGTCTTCCTGAAAACGGAGACAAAAAGCAAAAAAAGTTGTGTAAAAATGCATTGAACCACACACGTGTATTACTGTAAAAGCACTGTCATTAATGACCTTCAATCTTTGTTTTCATGAACGATGCACATTTCAACATGTTTTCATTATGCTTTTTCTTTAGTAACTCCATATTACATACTTTAATTCCTAGCCACTATCTTGGTCTTGAATTTCCTATCCAAGTTCAAACTCAACTGGTATCACCTACAATGAAGAATGCCATAGAGCTCACAAAGAAGACAAGAGGAATGTAATGTATCTTACCCACTGAACATCTGGGGACATTTCTACCTCTTGGAAACAATGCTTCAGGAGAAGACCATGTTTTAAATGCCCAGTCGTTAGATAATTTTGTGAAACAGAACTTTCTCTGGATTAGTCTTGACTGTTCATGCATTTGGACAGAAATATGATCGGGATCCACCTTTTTTTGGCCCTATCCTTAAAGCTACTGCACCAACTTAAATAGGAGACAACATCCACTGAAAGGAGGTTAAATACAGCTTAATCTCATCAGCTTTTATATTATTTGGCTTGATTTTAGGGCTTTTTTTTTTCAGTTTAAAATAATTGTTGCACAAGGATCAGCCATGAACTAGTTGTGCTCATCTTGGCACAAAATTAATTAGAAAATATGAACAACATAAGTGCAAGGCAATAGTTCTATCTACCTACAACAACTATCTCAATCACTTTGATGTTGTTTCCAACCTCATTGAAAACATGAAGCAAGTATCTGCCTGTATAATTTTTTTCTGACATTGTGGAATATAAAGGTTCCATTCACTGATGGCAGAATCTTTCTCCTGATGGACTTTTTTCAGGACCATTTGTGATGGTGGGTTACTGTATGTGCTACATGTAATAATGACATTTTCTCCTTCTTTTACATTTTCTGATGGATATACTAACACACTAATATTTTTGGGAGGAACTGAAAAGAAATTAAAGGAAGCATTTAGCAACAAAGAGAAGGAAAGAACTCATGAGTTACCAGCAGCTCATACACAAAGTACTAATCCAATTCACCCTACTATTTGAGCACACAGCTTTAGATACTACTCTGTCACTAGCTGTCCTTCACACCTGCAGCCAACAGCAGCTGACAGAAATAGCATTTTATCAGTTGATGGAGTATGTTGCATATCTTTTACATTACATGGAGTCTTTTCTTCTTTTTCTATTTCAAGTTCACTGTCTATTAATTTAAGTTGAAGAAAGAACACAGACCAACAGACTCAGAGGTTGATGCCCTGTTACAACAGAAGAGAAATAAAGGCAAAGGAAGCCTAGAACAGCATTTTTTTCACTAGGTTCCACAATTTTACATCCTGTTTTCAAAGGTGGAAGTAGAATGATGAAAAAATTGAAGCAGCAATTATTTTGTGTATCTGTTGTTTTGGACAGAAGTTTTCATTCATTCCTATCATTTATGACAAGAAATTGAGCAACTCAGTTTTTTTTAAAGACAACACATTCTTCATGGAATTTAAGTGAAGATGTCACTCTGTCTGTCTAAAAATACCCCTAATATTAACTCTGTATAGTACTAATTTTAACTAACCTTTGACATAAAGCACTACATGTTGAGACTGCTCTCCCAGTGCACAACAATATGTTCCTGTGTCCTTTAGCTGAGCCCTGCTTATAGTGTACTTGCCATCTACTATTTCAAGGGCTGTGATCCCATCACTTGTTTTCCTTCACAGAATACTCTGAAGAGATGTAACATGCGCAGATGTGCAAGAGGCAATAACACTTTCTCCCTGGTATCACTGCACTTGAAGGGAAAACTGAAAGTGTATTTATTGGTGCAACTACAGAAATAGTAAAGAATAAGGAAGAGAGATGGATTAGCAGCAGAAGTGATCCCTAAGCAATACACTGTTCCCATGCAATTAGCAGAAGCAGCAGGGCTAATGCTGAGAAGTCTGCTTACTACTGGAACTGCTACCATTGCATATAGACTGAGGAATCAGCATTTGGTAAAGTTTAATGTAGTTTGCAAGAACAGGAATCAGAGTTGTAACTTAAAGGAGAGCCAAAGGGCTGTAGCACAGCCCCTCCACAGAAAAGTTTCAGCATGTACTTTGAATCTTTTACATGCAGGGATTTGGATCCTCCACTGAGACCTGTTTGGAAGAAAATATAGGCACTGCATAGCTTCTTTGCCTCACTGCATACATTTGCAAATTGGAAGGAGTGAGGGAAGCTCAACTGACATGAGAACTTTGCATAAATTATCTGTACTAAGGCAGATTTCATCCTTTCACCCTTCACCCTTGTTTAAAGCTTACTGAATGACTTAATGGCATCAGGACCACCTTTTAACTCCATTGACATGAAAGACAGAATTCCCCTGTCCTTCACAGGATGAAATCTGGACCTGAAATACATAAAACAAAACACTTGTGTTCTGCCTTGTTCTACTAACCTTGAACAAGTAATTGCACAGTTTTTTCTTCTTTGCCAAACTGGTTATAAGCTTCACATTCATAAAGCCCCAGATCTGTACTTTTTATGTTCTGTACAGTTAAAGTTGCATCTTTAAAAACTTTCTCAGACTCTCCGGTGGCCTTCTTTTTCTTCCAAGAGATCACTGGAGCTGGATTACCAGAACTAGTACATTTCATTGTCACAGTTTCTCCTTCTTTAACAGCAGTAGCAGGGATAACCGAGATCGCTGTGTTCTTCGGACCGTCTGAAAGGAAGAATCCTGTAGTTAATCATCACTGGATTTTTTAGAGATGGATCCAACATGTCCTACTGGATGCCAGGTTGTTGGCCTTCCAACATTAATTTCTTTTTCATTCTCAGAGTAAGTAAAGCACACAGTATCACAGCTTCCATACAAACTCTCTACAGCATAAATGTACTAAGCACATACTCTAAGAATGTTAAGAAGGTAGATAAGTTTCTCTCTCGTTCAGATCCTGTCTTAGGACTGTCACTGCATTAAAGAATTCATGGCTTTGTTTTACTCATCAGCACTGCTCCTTGCTTTGGGACAGAGGAGAGGCCAATGCTGATTTTTTTGTACTCACAGGGTTTTGTTTAGTTTGATGCTTACATTTGTCACTGAATTAAGTGGAGAATGAACTAATTATTTTTAAATTATCAAGAAAACATTGCACATACTTACACAGCACATTAAGTGTTATTTCATTTTTACTTTCCCCAAACTTATTTTCTGCTACACATTCATAGTTTCCTCCATCTAGGAATGCCACAAATGGAAGAAGAATTCTCCCCTCACTGTAAGGCCCCATTTCTGCACTGTCAGATTTTTTCCTTAAAATAATCTTGGGAGAAGGGTTACTCTCAGCAGAACATTGTATAGAAACATTTTCTCCTTCTTGAACTGTTGTAGAAGGTACAATGGAGAGTTCTGCAATGTTTGGAGCACCTGCATGACAAAAGAAAATGATGTTATACTAATGAACTAAAGATGAAGCAGAAATTGCTCACCCAAGGATCTGTTCATTTTTGTTTTGTGAAATCCCTGTGAAATTGCTATGTACATTAGTATTTCAAGAAAATAACAGTGTCCCCCACACCACCACATTCTCAGATTCTTTTATCACTTTGAGCGTTGCATTGCAGGAACTGCATAGAGGTACACATGTACAACTGCAGTACAGAGAGAATTAGCTGAAAATCAAGCATACTAATGAAAAGCACAACCCATGAAGAACAATAGTAAATTGAAAGCTAAATCCTGAATATGTAACAAAGAAGACCCCATAATTTCCTAATTTTCAGTGTTTCAGCATCCTGCAACCCAACAGGCAGCTGCCAATTGGGTACTGGATAATACAAGGTAAATTCAAGCAGATTTGTACCTTGTATAACAATGTCCACAGTTGCTTTCTCTGTTTTATTAGTTGACAGATTAATTACTTCACAGATGTACAGTCCTGAATCAGTGAAACTGGCATGGGGAATAGAAAGGACATTGTTTTCTATCAGATGCTGAATGCTTTCGTCAGCCAGATGTTTTCTCCAAACTATCTGTGGTGGTGGATTACTCTCAGTCACACAAGTGAGTTTTAGCTGGTCTCCTTCCATTGGTGAGTTGCTTGGGGACGCAGTAATGACAGTATTTTGTGGACCAACTGGAAGATAACACAAGAGACACAAGATCAGTAAATTCATGAAGAATGATATATACATCTCTAACACCAGCTTCTTGAGAGGTATATTTCACACAATATTAATAAAAAATGAATAATGTTTATTCCAGTAAAATAGTGGAACAAGTTTTCCAGACTTGATAAAAGCCTGCAGCTATGAATGCTAAGTTAGACAAAACACGTGCCTTTTTTTCTTTTCATTCTTACATTTGTCTCTGTATTGTTTAGAGCTATAAACTTGAAACTGCTGAACATACAATGGCAATTTTAAAAACAATTACTTATCTGCATGCTGTCACTTGTCTTCTGGTCTTTACTTTGAGCCTAAGCACCAGTGCCAAAGAGAATGAGCAAGGAGCTACTAAAGCACAAATAACTTTTGTTATGAACAAGAGTGGGTATTTAACAACTCAATGACTGTTACTGAATAAAACAGAATCTAACCCAATACAAGAGATTATCTACAAAAAGAATATAGATAAGAAGTGCAGTTCATAAATTATTTATAGCACACACTTTGTAAACCCATTACATGAAACTTAACATTAAACAGTACTTGGTGTGAAAGCCCTAGAATAAAAATACTTACAGTATGCATTCAGTTTCAGAGAAGTAACTCTTTCTTTGGGTTCAAAGTCCGTATTAGCAATTGGTAACTTGGCCACACAAGTAATCTCTTTTCCAATGTCTTCAGCTGTGGGATTGAATGAATATGTCACAGTTTTGGACTCTGTATCTGTGCTGTCATCTTCGTAAAAATTTTTCTCATGAAGAACATTTTCCTCTTTTTTTAGGACTACTTCCAGGAGATTAGAAGGATACACATCAGGAATTTTGCAGATGACCGTGACTGGCTCTCCAGCGACTAAGGATGGGCTGATCTCAATGATAGGATCACTGGGGAAAGCTAAGAGAATAAAATAAATTTCTTTAGTCTAGCAGAGACAAGCTCTAAGGTCAAGATAAGATCAAGGTACAGACATGAAACATCTTGAGTTTAGAGGCATTCACAACATGATGTTGCATCAACTTTATTATGAGATACGTCTTTTTATGAAGACACAGGTCTTTTATAAGCAGCTTGAGCACTAACAGGAATTGTATTTGTAGAATTCTTGAAATATGATCACAAATGATCTAATGGGATATTATCTAAAATCCAGCAAGGCACCTAGGCAGTGATACAGTTGCCTAAATACAGGAATGCAGAGTAATCCATACACTGGCAATAGGTTTAGACATATGAATAATTCCCCTGCAAACTGTAAAGGCATTGATTAGGTGCTTTGCACTTGCACAAATACATCTGTCTTGACCACATTGGTTGCCAGCTCTGCAAATGTTTTGTGGAGACTATGTTTCGGCTTTCAAATATTACCAAGAACAAGAGTTAATATGACCAGTATGTGCTAGTTTCAGTGCAAAATTCTAAACAAAAAGGGGCTGCAGAAGAGCCCCAAAGAGACAGGTAAAGAAATCTTACAAGGAAATATATGTTCATCTATAGCAGACTCCTAGCATTGTCAGTTAACTACCAACCCTTAAAAACAATTATTGATTTTTTAAAAACATGTACTAATGAAAGAGAATTTTATATTTTTACTTACAGTAAAGTTCAACTTTAATACTCTTCTCTTTTTTCTCTTTCTCACCACAGAAGACAGTACAGAGATAATCATGAGAATTCACAGTGCTAACTGGATTCATAGTCAAGGTAGAGTACGTTTTATGGTTGCGCACTGTTCCTCCAAGGGGGTTGTCCATCTGGGTCCTCCAGGAAAATCTCGCTGATGCACAGCCAGTAGTATTGCATGTAAGTATGAGTGTTTCTCCAATCTGTGCAATAATTCTGTTAGCAGGTATTATCTCCATCTCAAAAGCTTTAACTACAACAGGGAACATACATAAACTCAGTAGCATTCTCAACATATATTTTCTCCTTTCTTCTCAAGTCTACTATAACATGAGGTCATTACTTTGCAAGTTTTCTTTAAACTTGTGTGGTGGTTAGACTAATACAGTGGTTTACATCTCCAAAACACCCCATAAACATTGCTGCTTTTGTGAAAGATAGATAATAAAGACTCAGATGACTCTAAAAGACAGTTCTTATGTATAAAATGGCATAAGTCAAATGTTGTTAGTGAAAATATAAGGATTGGCACAATATAACTTCTGTCAGGTAAATCTGGTTCTAAAACATTGCAACATTTGAGAGAGGCTGGCAAGAACAACTGCAGAATCACTTTCAACAGGACATTTAGTACCAAACTTAACTGATGCTGTCAGGGATGACAGTAAAAATCAAACATGCAGTGATACACTGCAGTTGTCTCCTAGACTGTCTTTTAGCAAACTCAAAAAGAAAATGACTGTGCCATTGCAGAGTACAAAAAAGCTCAAAGTAAATGTCAAAAAAACTTCCTGACATTTTGACAGAAATACTTAATTGACAGTTGTATTCACTGAAATTAAAAGGCATCTGGAACGAAGAGACATAAAGATCAAACAATAAACTGCAGGTCAGTTTACATTTAAAAAATTAAAAGCAAATAAAGCAAAAAACACCCCTCACCCCCACAACTTACCAGTCACTAACACATGCAAAATTATTAGCGCAGTTTGGCTTGTTCTTCCCATTTGCTTTAACATTTGTAATTGCTGTCACTAGGTAAAGAAAGTAAAATTCAAAAGCCTTGCTTTCTCTTTTCTGTGAAAAAGCACGGTGAGATCCTGCTGCACTGCACCAGTTCCTCAGGACCGAGCCAGCACGCTCTTTATAGCGGCTCTCCTGAAGGTGGAGTGGGAAATTCCCGGGCCGGGAGACCCAGAGCAGGAAGAAGGGGAAGAGATCCCCGTTGGGCTGTGCCGGAGGCCCGGCGCCCTCTGCTGCTGCTCGGCACAGGGACGGTGTGTGCGGCCCGGGGCAAGCGCCAGGACTGACGCTGCTCCTGCGGCGCCTACCAGGCTTAGAAAGAACAAGTCAAGATCTGATCCTGCAAACAGCTGATAACACGAAATAATGTGGGTAATTCCAAGTAATTGAATGGAACTATATCTCGGATTAAAAAGTTATTCAAGTTTGCTTTCAGTGCAAATATTTTTGTTGGGCTGAGTCTTGAGAACGCTTCTAACAATGTTCAGTTCTGTAAATAACTCAGTACTCCCTTTGAGAACTGGGCTACCCATTTGCGAAATGATGCTACTCCCTTTCCTAAGTACTTTTGGTCTCTAATAATGAATAAGCCAGATAACTGAAGTCTGGAAATCCCACTTGATCAGCTTGAATCAGGCTGTTGGGAAAACATACATGAACTAATTATTTTCCCAATTCCACTTAAAAAATTACTCTAAAATGTCCCTCTTTCAAGATGCTACTGGTCTGTATTTCGTTACTGGTATGCCTCTCAGATCTCTTCTGTCCTGTTTATGAATAACTGAAGGTTTTAATTTATGAATAATATCAGCTGATAATACAACTCTGGGATAACTTTCAGTGTTTGGTTTCCAATGGGTATACAAATCCAGTTTGAATTTTCATAACTGTCAGGAAATGAAAGCAAAGTACTGTTCTGGAAGTACTGTTAACAAATCCAGAAACCCCAAATCTATCCAGAGCAGATAACAACATCTACAGAAATACTATTTTACTGCAAAGAAAAGGGTTTTCTTGAAGAGGAGTATACGCTCAGTTAAGTTGCAAGAAAGTACTTTTTTATCACAGGCAGAGAGACACAAGAAATGAAACTCTTTTGCTTTGACTGCTTAAATAATTATGAGCTGAGCTGAAGGAGAAAACACAGAATTTCCCTATTTCTGGGAAGTGAGTTTCTAGACACAAAATAATATAAACATAGGAGGTCATATCCTCATGCTGGAAAAATTGTAATCAAATCCTTCATCAGATAACATGAAATAGGAAATAACTCTGATTCAGCTCTCAGTAAATTAAACTGGATAGCTGCCATTAACTTTACTGGAGTTGGATCCCTACCAGAGGGACTACTCTACTAACTGATCAGACAAATTCAACTCAGATAGTACAGGTAAGAGCAGGGTTAGCCAAGAAATATTATTAAAGGAAGCACAAATCTGCAAAGAAATAAAAAAAAAAATCTTAAAACTTGCTCTTTATCCAACTTGAAATGTGAGTCTTCCTTGTATTTTGAAAAGAAAATGTACTTTACAGTTGCTCATACTATCCTCAGCATCAATTTGCAAATAGGAAAATAGGTATAAAGCGTGCTTATTTTCAGAACTGGCTGTTCTGAAAACAAACAGAGGTCACTTAAAAACTTTTAGCAGTTGACTTCAAGAGTTCAGATAATCTAGCTTTTTATTCTGATGGCACAGAGGAAGACGCTGGGGAGAAAAACAGAGGATGCATCCAGATTCACAGAGAGATCAAGTATTATAGGAACAGCTGGAAGAAATTCTGACACAAGCAGAGCACAATAATGACTAGAATGTAACAAGCATTACAAAGATATTGCTAAAGGCAAACAGGTTAAAACAATTAAGCATTGGGTGTAAATATATGCTTTCTGATACATCTGCTAATCAAAAGAGACTTTTATCAGGCTTTGAGGCACAAACAAAAATAAAAACTTTGTGTGTCTCAGAAGGGAGTCTGGAAATACTGAACACATCATTTTTGGCCTGGTACCAGAAAACACAAATTTATTTCAGGAAACTGAAACTTACTTCAGACTTTTCTGAAATGTAAGAAAACCATTTCAGAACTGTGCTAAGCATTTGCTTTAATTTCTACAACCCTGCTTAATACCTATATTATGAAATTAATTTTTTTTCTTCTAGTCAAAACAAATCACAAGTTCTTGATACCTTAATGAATTATTTGAACAAAATGCAAGTCAGGCAACTAGTTAACAATCTAACATTTCTAAACCTTTTCCTGCACTTTTAATGTACTGCATTGTCTCATGGAGGCTGTTAGAGGAAAGCTGAAAGGCTAAACTTTATGCAGAATTCATTCTCTTATAACCTCCACTGGTTTTGTAATTTATGGCCAAGAGTCTACAAAATGGGCTAATCCTTCTTTCGGCAGAGGAGATTTTGACAAAAAAAAAGGTAGAAGGAAATTAATCTAATTCAACATACTGCAATATCTGCATCTACAGCCATCATTTGGGATTCCTGCTAAAAATGCCCAGTGCTGGAATAATAACTGCTATACAGGGCCCCAACACAGAAACATATGCAACCTGTTACTAGCATCTCTGTGACCCATCTGCTTGAGAGGGCAGGGTCCTTCTGTGGAAGGCATGATGCTCAGGTAAGAAAACAGCTAAATCTGACTCAACAGTTCATCAGCCTCAGAACATAGAGGTATTATAGCAAGTTCATATTTAGGTCTGCCATTCAAACTGCAGCTCTCACCCATCTCATGGTCTCATGGAAGATCTCCTTGGGAAGTGCACTGGACATCTGAGTATAATGCCTCTTACAGAGTTCCTTATGCTTTATGGAAGAAGCTGGGATGAAGAACTTTCAACCTATGAAACATCTTTCAACCTTTCAATGTCTGAAACTTCCACTGTATGATCACATTTAAAAAATAAGAGCAAGAGTAATGTGCTGTAACTCAAATGAGAACTATTCTCAGAGGGAAAATATGTCTGCATCCATGAAGATGGAATGCCCTTCAGGCACCACATCCCAGGTAACACCTTTAATATAGTCATACTTGATCAAGTAACTGAAAGAACATGAACCTTGAGGACATGCATGAATACTGCTGACTTGTATGTCTTATACAGCAGATTATGATCTGCTAGCCTCAAAATGTTCAGTTCTTAGCAACCTCAACAAGCCTGCTATATCAGTTATAGACTGTCTTTCCTTCCTCAGTGTCTACTGGCTTTTTGGATCCTCAGAGCTTCCCTGACCCTTTGCTTTCTCCAACTCCCTCCACCTTCTATCTCATCACCTGACAATACAACCTCTGTGGAGCCCCCAAGAAGGGGAGGAGCACATCACTGACTCCCTATAATTTTCATTTCTAGATGGGAAGGATGAGATCTACATGCAGATCTATTTAAAGGGTTGTGTCTGTTTCAGAAATTGCAACTTTGTTCCTCGCTACAAAAAGAACACCAACGCATTACCCTGTAACCCACATCACACCTTACAATTGTACTCCACATCTAACTTGTCATCTATTGAAAAAAAGTGAAAAAAGAAACAACTTAAGAAAGTTTTATCATATTCTTCTTTCCCTTTTCTAGAATTTCTGAAATACTGTATATAAAAATAAATGCATCTACTTCTTTCATTATCTTTCCCAGGCACCTGCTCCCCAGTGATGACACTTCCTCTTTGGTTAGTCAGAAGGCATCCAGAATCTACAAAAGATGCCAGAAAAAATAATACAGAGCTATGAAAACTTATATAGACTACAGAATAGCTAATTTCTTAATTTCTTCTATTCAGAGGCATTGTCTGTTTCACATCACAGAAGGAACAAGAAGTTAATCTAAAAAAAAAAAAAGAAGTCACTGCAGAAAAAAGTCCCTACTTCTTAACTTAGTTTCTTGTTTCGGGTAAAAATCAAGCTGTGGAAATTCCAAATCTTATTTCTAAAAAAAGGAAAGTATGGATTTAGTGATGTGGGATCTAAAAGTGAAACTGTTTAATAACTTTTAAATCCACATACTTAGACTGCCAAGTACTGTACTGTAAATCAAACTTTGTTAGTTTGGGTAGCTGAACTTCCATTGTCTTCATAGGACATACATAAAAAAAAAGTTTCCCCTTTGAAACCTTCTCCTGTGTATCTCAAGAGCCAAACTCTAAGTCAAGCCTTGAAGTATTCAAAATCTCTTTGGGAATTTTGAAGTGAGAGCTCAGATCTGCTTTTATTTTGAGCCAAATAAACTGAGACATGATTAAGGCTTTTGTTCTCATTGGAATTACAGGTTTTCAGAAAAAAACTCATTAAATGTGGTCAGAGTGAAAAATAAAATGGAATTTCGGTAAAGGTATAGATACTGGCCAGGACCTGGGATACGGCAAAATAAAGTGAGCTGAAAACATTTAACAAGGAATATGAGGAAGCTATTTGATTCCCTCAACACTCTACATGAAATTTGAATATCACTAAATAACATTGTGTACCTCATTAAGGCCAGCATTTCACATTATCAGATTAATGTCATCAAGAAAAGGGTGGTAAACTTTTTGACCACACTTCATTATTACTCACCAGCAGCTGCTGTCCAAAGCCCTTGTAGATCTTTGGCTATGGGAAAATAGATATCAAGTCACTTCCCTCTTTTCCATCTCCTTCCTGCTCTTCCGTCATAAGGTACATGTATGTCCCTATGGACCCAGAAAGACAAAGGGGAATGATGAGAGCAAAGCCTATAAGAGACCGTTGCAGCTAGAACAAATACAGAACTTGAATTCTCCTAGACAGGCTACTGATAACTGCACTGCTACTAATTGATTATACATCCATCCGTCTATCACAGACTATATTCTTTATTCTCTTACAATGATTCATATTCTGAAGAGCAGTGTTTAGCTATATAGATGTTATTTTTGCTGGACTGGTGTACATATAAATGTTATCTTTGTCCAGAAAGAGGAATTCCAAAAGGTATTAAACAAATTAACATCGCATGATGCAATAATAATAATTTTTAAACCTTCCATATAGGTGAGGATTACACAGATTGCTCTATTTTTTTTTTTATTCTATTTTTTTTTTTCTAAAGACACATAAGGAAAACTTTCTTTTATCTAGATATTGTCACATTTCCCTCTCTGGAAGTGGACTGAAAGTTCTAAAGAAAATGACCCCCCAAATAAAAACAAGGAGGAATGAACTGATTTTTAATTCCATCAAGACAAAATGACAAGTAACCAAGAGAAAGCATTTTTCTGTAGCAAAAGAGGTGTGTATGTGTACACTCATTTTTTAGTATAAAACAGAGTGACACTTAAATCAAAATGCAAATTTGTTAAAGATCCGGCACCTTTCCTTTATCTCTTGAATGTGCTCTACCCTAAATCAACAACATGCTGTTTTGTTACATTGACTATTTCTCTCTTTCATTGTTTCCCCACACAGTTAGGTACCATCTTAACTACTTGCTTTGTTAACACTTTCATGGAAGGAATATACTAATGTAGGAGTAGCTAAGTAATAAAAACCTTGGGCAGGTGAGGTTTTCTAGGCAAGCAAGGGTAAGAAAGATGCAAGTTGCTGGGTTTTATTTCCCCTTTCAAGACAATTACTTGGCTAGGCATCAAAGCCCCAGTCCTTGTTGTCTGATATAGACCACTGAGCAAGAATGTCTTTCATAGTTGTGTCACCCTCTATCATAAACCATGTTACCCTCTAGTGATAAGAGAGGCAACTTGAGAAATGTGATGCGTGTTTGAAATTGCTGTCAGGCAGGATAAAGGTCTGTTCTGAATTAGCTTGAGAAATGTTTGACTTTCAATTTTCTCATAATTCTTAGCCAAGGATTCCTCCTGAAATTTCCCAGAATTACATGTGAATATTGATTCATAAGGAACAGGTGGTTTAATGGCTCTTTTGGTTGGATAAATTTTACCTCTATTGACTTAATTTCTGACTATAATTAGCTCTACAGCATGAAGATATTAGTACCTCTCTTCCAACAGCTCAGCTAAATGCTCTGTATGTTTTTCCTGCAAGGTTTTCTCACTGTTGAATGAAATCACTATTGACTGGGTCAGATCACTGTGGAGTTACTGCTTGGGCTTTGACAGAATCACAGAATCATAGAACTGTCACAGTTGGAAAAGATCTCTACGATCAGTGAGTCCAATCATCCACCCAGAGGAAAGAAAAAAAACCAAAAACAAAACCCCCCAAAAAACAAAACTGGGATATCTTAATTGGAAAGAAAAGATTTCTGTGCAGTCCACAATTTCTAAAAGATAAGGAAAACATGTAAATGCTGCACAAGTGGTATGGAATACTTTTGTGATCAAGGGCCAAATCCACTTACATTCTGGTAGGCTCACGATCTTGAGATTAGTCTTACCTCTGTATCGTCTTCCTGCATCCAGGATATCAAGAAGCATCTGTAAGACCATCAGGATCAAGACAAAGGAATTTCCAGGAGCATGTTCAAGGGTGAATTTGTTGAGATTTTGAGCAAACTATCTTACACTCAGTTTTCTAGATTATTTGAATGAATACAATACAATTATCTGTAAATTTACCATGTTGGTTTTTTTTTACACTTCTAAATAAAATTCAATGTTTTAATGAATGCATTTAGAACTATGGTATTTGTCTATTTTTGCCAGGATTTTATTGTACAATATGCCATTTAAGATTAACTTTATCCTTCTGATCCTTTTTCAAGATGACCAAAACTCAGTCAAGTTCAGCGCTTTGACAGACACAATTCTCTACTGGACTTGACTAGGAATAGCACTTTTCTGGCACGCAGCTATAAAGCAAACCCTTGTGAATAACTGGAAATCCTGGCAGGATCTAATTAGGAGAAATAGGAGATAAAAAAAACCCAAAACACAATAAGAAGTCATCTGTAATTTCTTGGTAATCTCATAATAACCAAGTTATACCAATTGTAACAATTTCTTGTATTTCTTCCTACTCTTTAGGGTCATTGAAGGTGAAATGCTATGAAATGCTATGGAAGCCTAACTTGATACATGATACAGAACCTACAGTTTTATCTGGGCTGTAATTGTTTGCTGTCTCTCACAAGGGAAATGTCTGCATTAGTCAGAGACCTCTCTCAAGTACATGGAATTTCAAGAGCCTGGAGTGAAAGTGAGTATAGCCTGCATTGTCACATCAGGGTTAACAACATACAGAAGTGTTCAGTCACAGTGAGAGCTGCTTTATGCTTCCCAAATGAATAGGGAGTAAGTACCCAAGAGTCCAAGGCAGTTTTAAAATCTTGCTGTTAAAGAGGAATGACGCGTACTATTCCTGCCAATGTAACAGTACTTTTCACAGAGATAAATTTCACAGGCTCTTCTCTGAGAAGTTTACTACTCAACACAGGCATGAATGCCAGACACTGCCACAAACTTCTTGTAAAATTTCCAGGATCCACATAGTGGGAGGCTATTTGAAAGAGTAGTGAAACAAATTCTTACAAACACTGAAAGTTCTTCTTAATCTAAAGCTTAAAATCCTTCCTGGCAAACCCCAGCTTTCTGCTCAGGAATAACTTACAGTAGCTCCCCAAAACACAATAAATAATGCAAATACATAAAAGAACAAAAAGCAGAGAAAAAAATTGAAAACAGGAAATGGATATTAAGGAAAATGCTCTTCCTGGAACTTGAATAAAGTCTTCACACATTTTAGGAAAAATGTTTTGCCTTCTCAAGTAGATCAAATGAACAGGCAGAAGGTGCTACCACAAATACTTCAGATAAAAGAAAATGCAGATAATATTATCTTATTTTCATGTATTAAAAAACACATTATGTGCTTTGGGTTGAAGGTTACACTTTTTATCTTCTTACACTAAAGGAACCCTTTTCATCCATAAATTCTGCTCCTGCCTTTTCTTCCTTACATTTAGAATTATTTTTGTGATCTTTTTCATAATACATCTAAAGAAACAAAAAATTTTTTACACAAAGGTCTACTTTTTTCATGAGGGTTTTCCCAGTTAATTCAATATTTCTCTGCATCTTTTCAAGAATCATGGAAAACAGGCCAGAGGACCCTGGATTTCTCTCCTCCTCATTTACAGTATTTCTGAATTGAAATCCTGCTTGAACATGCTTATCAGTGTAGTTTGTATAAGGAGAGATCCAGACTTTAACACACCACTGGGGTTTTGACTTATCAAACTTAGATTTTTATCAGAATATATAAAGACCTGTATTGGATCAGTCAGAATTTTATGGAGCCAGAATCTCATTTCTGACACTGGCCAAAAAGCAGATTAAAAGATAAAAGCTTGATAATGGGGAAAGCCCAAGTGATACAGTTGCTTACACAGGGACTTAGAGAGGGACAGTTTCTATGCATTTAGCCTGTGTTTTTGAGAGCACAATTCAATACAGGAAAAAATCCTATAAGCAAACTGAAAGAAATTTGAGAAATCCCTAAGAGATTTGGAAATACATCTACTGACATATTCTAAAAGTTTGCAGGCTTTGAAAATCTTATCCCAGAGAGTATATAAAAATATAAATTAATATTACTAAGTTTATTTAGAAGTTAGGAATCACCTGCTTTGTTCTGCCAGTCTAAAACCAATTCTACTGCTCTGTGAAGCTCTCCTTTGCACTGCTGCAAAATGTCTCTTTCTCCACCCAACTGCAAAACAATCTCAGTCATTCCTGAATCTAGAATAACACTTCATCAAATGAGCTCTTCTGAGCAGCTCAGTTTTGCACAGAGACTCTGCCAAACTTTTGCACTGCAAAATGGCTGTTGCTGCCTGCCAATTGCTGCTGATGTGCTACTCCCAGGTAACTCACAGTCCTGTTACCACCTTTTGGCTGCCTCTGTTGTATAGCAGCTTCTCCATCCACTAACTTCACACTACTTGTTGCTACACAGCTGCCTGTTGGCATCCACCTCTAAAGGGTAAGTTTTTCCCTAAGTTAAACAAGTCACTTTCTTACTTTGGTCTTCATTCTAGACTAATCTAAACTCCACTGGACTCAATAGTCAGCATTCTAGAGACACTATTAGACTTTGCTTTGTCCCCTTCACCTGTATGACTTACTAATTGATTTCTTAAAATTGAAAGCATCACATTTAGTACCACTAGAAACTGGAATGACTGAAAAACTAAAAAGCTACTTTGCTACCAAGGATCTGTGTTAACGAAGTCATGAGGAACAAGACTCTTAAGTACTTTATAAGCAATCTCCTGCTATGACAGACCACCCAGCTCAGGGCTCAAGTACAAAGCATGGATGCAGGTCAGAAGGATGTATTTGCCGTAGCACAAAAGTTCACAGATTTTATCACAAAGAATAAACATCTTTATCTACAGAGTGAAAGTTGGTTTTGTAGCACAACTTGAAAGTATATGTCAAAGGTTTCAAAATAAGAAGAGGTTTCAGAGGAAACCTGCAAAATAGTAAATCTCTAATGCATGTAGTCAAAATAACTTCTTTTTTTTCCTGGTGTGTTCCTTTCCATTCTTCTCTTGGAAGAAAATTGGCATTTAGCATTTTAGTTGCATCTCTTACCACTCAAAACATTTTTCAATTTTAGCAGACACATTTCCACCTTCTCCAAATATACCATTGATGAAACCTTTCTATGGATTCAGTCCTTTAAAAAATCCCAGTGTCACATAGGGGGTAAAGAAAGTAACAGGAAATCCAAGTAAAGTATACAAAAATAGGAAGAAGTTTGTTTATGAAATGGCAACCAGAGTCCTGACATATACAATATTCTCACTGTTTTTTCCTTTGCTACAAGTTTTCTGACCCATCTGTTTTGTTTTTCTGGTTGATTTATTAATCAGCTTTTTCTATCACTATGGCAAAGGCAAATATCCTTTGGAAGGAAGACCATCTTCCCTCCTCCACACTTCCTCCAGGACAGGGAAGAAAGAACATCGATTTATTGTCCTGACAAAGTTGGCCACCTGGACCCATCGTTCTCAGGCCAGAAGTGCAATCCTGTAGTGTACTCCAGCAAAATCTGCCTGAGGAACAGAACATTTGCCACATCAGCAGCATTTCTGTTGGTCCACTGTCTAACTTATAGCAATAGTCAACAGCGGAAGACTAATACTGCACATCACAGGCCAAGTTCATCAAGCAGTTCTCTCAACAATTTGCTTATTTGTATAGATTATTATGCCCCTTTATTTGACGTATGACTTCCTCCTTTGGCTCATATTACTTAAGTGCAAACATTATTCCTCCAACAGTGAAAAATCACACATTTTTTTTTAGAAGTCAAAACAATACATACAAAAAGAGGTTGATACTGATGTGTATAAATTTGTATAAAATTCCAGCATTTTATCTTTGAATACAGCAAGGAACTTCCTGAAAGTTTCTCAACAAACAAGTATCATATAATCAGACAGCATCATTATCTGAAATCAAAACCTACTTAATTCAAGGAAATGTGAAACATTTGACTGGAAATGAGATGAATTCTTACTTACTAAAGCACAGTTCTTCAGATAAGAAAAGTAATCTTCCTCATTTCATCTATCCTGTGGTATTTTACCTGTATTTTAGGTTGTGAGCTTAATATTTAACATTTAATCAAAATAAGCTCTAGACAGACAGAAGGAAAAAACATATTTTTTTTTTAAAAAAAGGAAATTTAAGGTAACCTTAAGGTTTGTGATGGTCTAAGTAGTTCAAATCACTGCCATGCAAAAATCAGATTTTTTTACTTTTTATACATTCTACCTAGCATATGACTTAGACCAGTTTTACTGAACTTGAGTAACCGTGCAGGTTGACATATGGACACCTACTGATTTGCAGATACCCTATATTTAGGTGTTTATTTCTGCAGTTTAATGCCATTCTCTTCTACCCCTTTGAAAGGATATCCTTTCCCAGTCACAAACTCCCTAAACCACAAAATCTTATAGCCTATATTAATATTAAAATGTTCTGTTCTATGTGAAACATATGCAGATATATCAATATAAGTTATTAATGTCTAAGTGGCATATATATTAAGTAATTATATGCAAAAGAGAAAATACACATCTGTTCCTCCATGTATTACAACTTTGTTTAGAGTAAGTTTTTACTTAGTGATGTGTGTGTACTACAGATTACTATTTCAAATGCCTATTTTAGTAAAGCTACATAAAATACAAATAATTTGTTTCCTAATGCCACAAGGATTGCTATATCTGAATTTATTTTTTCAGTATTAAGAGACTCCATATCAGAGAAACTCAACTCATTTCAACATGAACTTATTAGTCCCATTCTTAGAATCATAGAATCACTTAGGTTGGAAAAGACCTCTAAGATCATCAAGTCCAACCATTAACCCTACTCTACCAAGCCCAGCACTAAGCCATATCCCCAAGCACCACATCTAGACAACTTTTAAACACATCCAGGGATGGTGACTCAACCACCTCCCTGAGCAGCATGTTCCAAAGTCTGACAACCCTTTCAGTGAAAAAGTTCTTCCTACTGTCTAGTCTAAACCTCTCCTGGCGCAGCTTGAGACCATGTCCTGAATTTATAGTTAACATTATCTCAGATTTATTGAAATTTAAGTTCATTTATGAACATTCTTCTCACTTCGCTGGTGAATGCCATTATCACCACCTTGTTTATGTGTGTACAAGAGGAAGCCATAGATTACTGCTTCTGATGGAAACTGCTGTTTACTTTGGCTAACAAGCTCACAGGAAACGTGTGCTGCTATTTAAGCTGGGATGGAAAATACTCACTGTGAATGACACAGGGAAGACCTAACTTTAATGCTAAAGGGAGATAAAATAATACAACATTGCAAGTTCTACTGGAATGCTTCCAACCAACTCAAATGATACCAATGCATCTACATGTTGAATTATGTCAGTCTTCAGAAGTACTGTATTCTCTATGGGGCACGTAAAGTCCATATACAAGCAAATAGGTAACTCAGTCTCAATTTTATTTTTCTTTATAACATGGCTGGAAAACATTTTAAGTTACCAAAAATAATAATTCACCCATATCTTGTTTTGATTTTTACATAATGGTAATTTTTATTCACTAACAGGATACAGAAGTCATCTCTCTGATGCAGGTACACAATTGATTTAAATATTCTGACTGATTTTTTTTTTCCCTTTTTTTCCCTCTCTGTGTAATACATTCTATTTCTTATAATATTATTATAGATTTTTTTATTTGAGTTGACATTCTAGTAAGATATTTGACTCCTCACAAGATCCACTGAATTGTGTAAAATTTCCACATTATCAACATCCTTAAAAACCTCTTATAGAATCACTTTTTGGGTAAAATCTCAAAATGTTCAACATCACTTTTGAACTTCTATACATTTTTTAAATCTGTTAAGCTTTGAGACATGATCCTACTCTACCCATATGAATGCCAGTGTACACATGTATTTTATAAATACAGAAGAAAACACATTTTCAGGTTCTTCCTTATCCAATCATATTAGAACTAAAAGCACATTACTAGTATTTTAGCAACTTTCAAATGGCTGTAGCAAAGTCTCCAGTGGATTTCATGGTATATAAGCTGCTTTTATGATATAATTTTTAACGCCCTACACCCAAAAACACACAGTTGATTCACTGAATAGCCCAAGTTGGAAAGGACCTCAAAAGATCACCTGGTCCAACATTTTGTGGGAAACAGAGCCTAGATGAGATTGTCTACATTACTTAAGATGTTCCACAAAACACAACTCTGCAAATTTTAATATTTTTTTTAATTTAATTTGTTGAACAAAAAGTTCCATTATTTCCAAATGGAGGTACTATTCCCTGATTGTGTATGACCAGACCATACACATACCACTCCCTCAAAGCAAATAAGCATGTTCCAGTTCTTGCTTACATGTACTGAGATACACACAAACATCATAGCTCAAGAGCACAGCTGCTCTTGTAGAGCTGTAAGTTTAAGGCAATCCTCTGGTCTCTGTCAGTATGACACGGCATGATGGAACTTCTGCAACATGGTAATATGTTTTAAAATGCTATTAAGGTTGCAAATCCACATGCTATAAAATGTGAAAGAAGATAATATTTACTTACATGCTCACATACTTATTTTTGCCAGGAAACCTTCAGTTCCTTTACTATAGAGCATAGATTGACTATGGAAATAAATGACAAGTTGGAGGACAAGGGAGATCCTTTGTACCTGAACCTGTGGCCTCATATAGCCCAAATAAAAGCTAGTGAGAACTATCTTTTGCCTAATTAAAGTAGTAGTGATGTTTATTAATCTGAAAACTCAGGTGCACAAATTAGGCATTCAAAGTTAATGGAGCTGAGGTGCTCCAGAGAAGGGTGTGGAAAAAAACCAATAAATTAATCAGTGGTGGTTATCTTCCATGTTTTGTTAATCTACATCAGCTATGTGGGCATAGGTACACTGAAAACACGTGCTCAATTCAGTACATCTACTATCCCCTGAATATGCTGCAAGGGAAGGGAAAGGTTTTAAATCCTGTTACTAATGGGAATTGCTGTAATATCCTCATGATTATGAGGAAATGCTTTAGAGATTACAGACAAAAATGAGACGGCATCATAACGGAGCAACTGAAAAAACAGCTTTAGGCTATATCCAGCTTCTAGACAGTTTTTATATGGGAAGTGACACCCATGTGTCCCATTTCCTACAAACACATCCACTTCTGCAAGGATAGAACACCAAGCAAGACCAAGATCCTCATAACAGTTTGTTTCGCAAGAAGTTAAACGGTTTTTCTGTAATAAGTGCACCTAAATTCCAGACACCTTGAGGGAATTTTACCAAGGGGAAATAATGTTTGACTAATCTGATGGCCTTCTGTGATGGTGTGAATGAATAGGTAGATGCAGGGAGACTAGTGGGTGTAGTCTACCTTGACCTTAGCAAGGCTTTTAACACTGTATCCCATAACATCCTTGTGAGCAAGCACAGGAAGTGTGGGGTAGACGAGTGGACAGTGAGATGAACTGAGAACTGGTCAAACAATAGAGCCCAGAGGGTTGTGATCAATGGTGCAGAATCCAGCTGGAGATCTCGTGGAGTTCCCCAGGCATCAGTGCTGGGTTCAGTGCTGGTCAACTTCTTCATCACTGACCTGGATGGGGGAACAGAGTGTATCCTCAGCAAGTCTGCTGATGACACAAAGCTGGGAGGATTGGCTGATTCACTGGAAGGCTGTGCTGACATTCTGCAAGATTTGGACAGATTGGAGAGCTGGGTAAAGAGGAACCTAATGAGGTTCAACAAGACCAAATGCCGAGTCCTGCATCTTGGGGAGGAGTAACAACATGCACCAGTATAGATTAGGAGCTGACCTACTAGAAAGCAGATCTGTGGAGAAGGACCTTGGAGTCCTGATGGACAACAAGTTATCCAGGGGGCAGCAATGTGGCCAAGAAGGCCAATGGAATCCTGGGGTGCATTAAGAAGAGTGTGTCCAGCAGGTCAAGGGAGGTTCTCCTCCCCCTCTACTCTGCTCTAGTGAGACCACACTTGGAGTGTTGTGTCCAGTTCTGGACTCCCCAGTTCAGGAGGGACAGGGATTTACTTGAGAGAGTCCAATGGAAGCTACAAGGATGATTAAGGGACTGGAACACTCGTCTTATGAGGAAAGGCTGACAGACCTGGGGCTGTTTAGTCTAGAGAAGGAGAGCGGATCTTATTAATGTCTATAAATATCTAAAGGGTGGGTGTCAACAAGGAGGGGTCAATGTCTTCTCAGTCATGTCCTGTGATAGGACAAGGGGCAATGAATACCAACCAGAACACAGGAATTTCCACCTCAACGTAAGGAAAAACTTCTTTACTATAAAGGTTACAGAGCACAGAACACTGCCCAGAGAGGTTGTGGAGTATCCTTCTCTGGAGACTTTCAAGATCTGTCTGGATGTGTTTCTGTGTGACCTGCCCTAGGTGGTCCTGCTGTGGCACAGGGGTTGGACTCCATGATCTCTAGTGGTCCCTTCCAACCCCTAACATTCTGTGATTCTATGATTCTGTGAAAGCCTGAAACTTTAGTCCCTGGAGCCAAACACATGCAGAGTCCTTAAGTTACACCAGGAAAATACTTCCTTTTTAAAAACAGGCCTGATAAATAACTTGCTCTGGGACAGTCTATCTTATAAAACACAATGATAACTCAGATTAGTGAAGCTTGGATGAGGAGCAACTCATAGGTAACAGTCCAGCATCTGTGGAGAACCTGGGCACCTGATCCCAAGCAGCCAGTGGTGTCTGTTTTGAGCCCCTTCACACTGCAGACTCCTCTGGGAAGCATGTAGCTCTCCATATATACAAAATTGTTCTCAGACCCAAAGGAACTTAAAATATTTCCTTCTTCACTATCACATGCCTATACTTCCTTCTTGATTATCACATGCCTTAGCAGCCTCTAGTTCCCTGTAACTGTCTGGCACTTTTGTCCAAGCAAACAGCAGTACTCTAGAATGATGAAGACAATCTGCTGACAAAGGTAACTTGCTCTGTCATTCTGTCCTCATTAATCTGTACGGTACCAAACCCTGGCTATTCTCCTGTGACAGAACAGTCATGCCAGCATTTAAATTCACACAAGATTTATGAAACCTTTGAACGTGTCTTGCAGAAGTGTCTCTTTAAGTACCTAGGCTCTCCTCTTTCAATTTCCTTTCAGTTATCGGTAAATAAAGAGTTATTTTGAAACTCTTCTTGTTGGTAATTATTTTTTCATCTTCATGTATTTATTTTCTCTCCCCAGTTCTGGAGAGGGTAACTTCAAAAAGCTGCTGTCCTTTTCTTTAAATATTCTCTTCTACACATTCTTGCATTTTCTATCACCATAACTGCTCTTGTGCTCTTTTCCAGTCCTTTCAAGATCACAGGCTAAATGTTCTCATATACTTTCTTATATGCTTCACCACAAATCAGTTTATAAAATTTTGAATTACAGACAATTTCATATTCAATATGCTGAACACCCTCTGTACATTTCTGCACTTGTTCCTGAAAAGCATTAGCAAGACCCCTCAGCTGACAACTTTTCCCCAAGCCATTAATGGTTCAAGCCACTACTGAATGAGCCTGCAATTGCTTCCATAGCTAAAACTAGCAGAACTATCAGATATTTTGTAGCATAATATCTGCAGGCATTTATCCTGTTTACATTTCTTATAACTTCCAGTAGCAGCTGAATTCTCAGTCTCCTTGCTTCCAAGACCTTCCCAGATCTAGCCCCATCTTACTTGCTAGTGTTGAATAAACATGCTATTGTTCTTTTCCAACCTCGTTCCAGCTCTGTCATTTCAGATAGTTCACTTGTATAAAAATAGTAGAATTAAATTAATTAAGATTTCCTACTATACTTCCTTTCAGTTATCTTGTTGGAAATGCCCCACCTACTTGGAACCCTGAAAAAAATTTCTCAGATATTGAAACAGAAACTTTTGAGAGAAGAATACAAAAGAAATAAAAAGAAGAAGAAGTGGATAAAAATTCCTCTTATTTCTGAAACAAAGCAAAAGATTTTAAAAAATTCTCTTAATATTCTTCACACTAAGTTCAGTGTAGGCTCTCAGCACACTGCAGACTCTCAAAACTGAATAATATTTAAATGTTATTCTGGAGGTAAGTATTTTTGGTTATTAGTTCTCCAAGATACTGAAATATATACACAACCGCAGTGAAGACATTAGTTCCAGTTAACTATGTAACTGAAGTCTCACATATGCTTAAGAGTTTTGCTGAAAGAGCTCTTTAAATAACAAGTTAAAGTGAAGGTGTAAAAATGCTAGAAGATACTTCTCTTAGTTGACAGAGCATTAACCAATGAACTCAAGAGGCTTGCGGTTCTTGTGCAAAAAAAACACTTTACCCAACTTTACCCCACATCTCAATAGCTCTGAACACATTTTATACATATGTACTAAGAGAAGACAGCTGCCTAATGAGGGTTTGAATGCTGTGGAAAAACCCTTGTAGAAGAGTGTAAATGGAAATCCCCACCACATTCATTATTACAACAAAAAATTATTTATGTAATATTAGTATCAGAGTCATGGGTGAAGTTGAATGTTTAAGAATATGGAAAAATATTCCTGCATTCCTGATATTTTATGGACATCCATAGGGGCCTGTGTTGTCCCAAAAATCTCCTGCTTACAACTATTAGTTCCCAGTAAAAAATTAAACTCTATTAGATATTGGTCTCCCCCTTTAAAAATAAAAATTTAAAAAAAAAAATTCCTGTATTTTGCAGGGCTAGACTAGAACAGTAAGAAAAGGAAAAGGAACATATGTGATCAAACTAACATCTGCTTCACCCAAATGCTGCAGACAGCAGAACAGACACAGGGATGAGAGGCTCTTTCCTCTGGCTTGTTCCACTGATTAGGAATGTTCTCATCTTTTTTCTTTAGACCTCACCTGTGCTGGAGCACTTTGCTTTCAGACATTCCT